>NC_092269.1:21288721-21293721 GCF_036320965.1 Panulirus ornatus
CGCACAATCTATTCATAGCCCACGCCTCGAAAACCATAAAAACATTTTTGACCACCCCCTTTTCAAACATTCCCATTTTTGCTTCCGGGGAATTGTTCTCGACTTCCACACTTCTTCAAGGTTTCCCTGAAACTTTGCCTCTCCCCCCCTTGATTAAATTTCCCGCCTCAATGGCTCCAATGCTGCCAAATCCACCCCCCAAAATCTAAACACTCATTCCTCCAGTTTTTTTTTCCCAGTCAAATTACCTCCCAATTGACTTGCCCTCAACCCTATTTAAACCTAATAATCATTCTTTTATTCACTTTCTCAAAAGCTTTCTCCTTTCACCCCCTTTTCCCAAACTCAGTTACCAGCGTCTGCGGGTTTCACCCGATTCAGCCCCCCAGCGCGTTTCCAAGCGAACAACTTTGACCATTTTCCCCGGGGTCTCTCATCCACAACAGACTGCATATTTGCCCCTTTTTCCCAAAAAACTCTTGCATTCACCTCCTAACAACCCCATCCATAAACAAATTAAAAAACATGGAGACATCACGCCTTCCGTAAACCGCCCTTTCACTGCAAAACAATCCTTTCCTCTTTTCCCTATTTGTCCATGCCTTATTTCCCTTGTAAAAACTTTTCATGCTTCAGAACTTACCTCCGACACCATATATTCTTATACCTTTTTAAGAGCTTCTTTTATCAACTCTCTTTTCTTCCACATCATAAATGCCACATAAAAATCTATTGTTTTTTAAGTTTTTTCTAAATACATTTTTTCAAAACACTGACCCAACATCTCTACTTTTTGAATTCACGCTGTTCTTCTCAATCTGATGTCTGTACATGCTTTCACCCTCTCAATCAAATCCCTCCAATAATTTCCATAAATAATAAACCCGACTTATACCTCGGCTTTTTGAGAAATTTCTTTTTTCCCCCTTTGCTTTGAAATTGGCACTGTGCAGCTTCCCCCAATTTCTCCGGGCCCACCTCCCCGTGAGTCTTACATAATTGAATATCCTTCCCAAACCCAGTCAAGAACAAAAGTCCCCCTTTTTTAAAAATTTCCCACTGCAATACCTCCAAACTGTGCCTTCCCTGCTTTCTCTTCTGAAAAGCTTTTGTTTCCCGTTTCTCTGTTTCCCAAATCATTTTCCCAAACCCCTTCATTTCCACCCCACCTCGACCAAAACCACTTTATCTGCCACTCTATTTTTTAAAAACATTAAAAAAAACTTTAAACTACTCACTCCTTTTTTCCCCATATCACCACTACTTTTTTTTTAAACATCCCCTTTCCCCCTTTCCCCGATGTTCCTATTTGTTCTCTTGCCCTTTCCCGACTTTATTTACTCTTTCCAAAATATTTTTTTTATCTCCCAAAAATTAATGTACTCTCTCCCCCCAAATTCTCAATTCCTATTCTTCACCTCTTGGCACCTTCTCTTGCCTCCTGCCTCTTTCTTTTACACATCTTCCAGTCCTTTGCATTTTTCCCCTTAAAAAACCTTGCCCCCAAATGCTTTTCTCTTCCCTTTTATATAATCTTATCAAATCTTCTACCTCACTCCCCTTTTTCTAATTGCCCACCCCAAACGCTCCTCATGCCACAAGAATTTTTTTGCGAAACCCACACTCTTCCCAAATACATACCATTTCCCCCCCACCCCCTTAAAGCCCTTTTGCCTAACTTTTTTCTTTGCTCTTTCAGTCTTTCTGATACTTTTCACACAGTCTCTTCCCCAAAGGGCCCCATTACTTCCCAATCTCTTCACTAAACTTTTCCTTCTTCTTATTAAAAACCCCTCTGGTTTTTTTTTTTTTATTCACTTCCACAAAATTTAATTTATAGGGCTCCCCCCGTTACACCTTCCGCATGTTAATGTGTGAGGGTGCAAAGGAGGGATGTTGACATTATCTTGTGGAGGGGGAGTTGAGATTTATAGAGGTTTTGAAGGAAGAGTGAATGGGTTTGGGGGGGAAGGGCGTGGTGGGGGTAAGTGGGGCTTGGGGAAAGGGGACTTGTGTGAGAATGTACCCGGAGAGACTGAGTACAGAATGGAAAAAGGGAAGAACAAAGGGGTAAGGGGGTTTGGGGGAGACGGAATTTTATTTAGGGAAGCAGTGTGGCTTGCACAAAAGATGTTGTGGCTGGAAGGTGGGGGTGGACGATTGAAAAAAAAGTGAGTGGTGGATGAAGAAGTAAGTTAAATTGTGAAAGGAAGAGGAGGCATTTCGAAGTTTTGCGGGAAACAATGCAAATGACTGGGAGGTGTATAAAAAAAAGGGCGGAGGTCAAGAGAAAAATGCAAAGGTGAAAAAAAGGGCAATAAGAGTTGGGATGAGGAAATATCATTGAACTTAGGGAGAATAAAAAAAGTTTTTTGGGTGAGGGAAAAAAGTGCGTAAGCAAGGGAAAAAAATTTGGGGAAATTCAGTGAGGGGGAAATGGGGGGGTGTTAAAAAGTAGTGGTGTGTGAGAAGAGTTGGAGTGGTATTTTGAAGGTTTGTTGAATGTGTTTGATGATAGAGTGGCAGTATAGGGAGTTTGGTCTAGGTGGTGTGAAATGAGAGGGTTAGGGGGAATGATTTGTAAACAGAGGGGAAAAGGTAGTAAAAGCTTTGCGGAAATGAAAGCGGCAAGTCAAACGGGTTTGGATGGGATTGCAGTGGTTTTTTTTAAAAAAGGGGGGGGCTTTATCGTTGAGTGATTGGTAAGGTATTCAATGTATTAAATTTTGATTCATGGTGAGGTACCTGAGGTTTGGGGGCGGAATGCTTGCATAGTGCCATTGTACAAAGGCAAAGGGGATAAAAGTGAGTGTTCAAATTACAGTGGTATAAGTTTGTTGAGTATTCCTGGCAAATTCTATGGGAGGTTATTGATTGAGAGGATGAAGGCTTATAAAGAGCATCAGACTGGGAAGAGTAGTGTGTTTCAGAAGTGGTAGAGGATGTGTGGATCATGTGTTTGTTTTGAGAATGTATGTGAAAAAATACTTAGAAAAGCAAATGGATTTGAGTGTAGCTTTTGGATCTGGAGAAGGCATATATTATTGGTAACAGAGAAGAGGTAGTAAAAGCTTTGTCGGAAGATGGAGAAGCAGACAAGGCATCGGGTTTGGATTGTATTGCAATAGAATTTAAAAAAAAGTGGAGAACTGTGTTCTTGACTGGTTGGTAAGGATATTCAATGTATGTATGACTCATGGTGAGGTGCTGAAGATTGGAGGAATGCATGTCCTGTACAAAGGCAAAGGTGATAAAGATGAGTACTCAAATTACAGAGGTAAAAAAAAGTTTGTTGATTATTCATGGGAAAGTATATTGGAGGGGTATTGATTGAGAGAGTGAAAGCATGTACAGGCGTCAGATTGGAGAGAGCAGTGTGATTTCAGAAATGGTAGAGGAAATCTGGATGAGGTGTTTTGAAGAATGTATGTGAGAAATACTTAAAAAAGCAAATGGATTTATATGTCATTTATGGATGTGGAGAAGTCCATAGAGTTGATAGAGATGCACTGTGGAAGGTATTAAGAATATATGGTATGGGAGGCAAGTTACAAGAAGCAATGGAAAGTTTTTATCGAGGAAGTAAGGCAGTGTACGAGTAGGAAGAGAGTAAAGAGATTGGGTTTTCAGTGAATGTCGGTTTGCTGCAGGGGTGCGTGATGTCTCCATGGTTCTTTAATTCGTTATGGATGGGGTTGTTAGGGAGGTGAATGCAAGAGTTTTGGAGAGAGTGGATAGTAACGTTGTCTGTTGTGGATGAAGGGCTTAGGAAGTACGTCAGTTATGTTCTCCTGATGATACATACGCTGGTGGCTGGATCGGGTGTGACACTGCAGAGGCTGGTGACTGAGTTTGGTAAAGTGTGTGAAAGAAGAAAGCTGAGAGTAACTGTGAATAAGAGCATGGTTTATTAGGTACAGTTGGGTTGAGGGACAGTCAATTGTGAGGTAAGTTTGAATGAAGAAAAACTGGAGAAAGTGAAGTGCTTTAGATATCTGGGAGTGGATTTGGCAGCGGATGGGGCCATGGAAGCGGAAGTGAGTCGTAGGATAGGGTGGGACGAAAGTTTTGGGAGCGTTGAAGAATGTGTGGAAGGCGAGAACATTACCTCGGAAAGCATGGTTATTAGGTACAGTAGGGTTGAGGGACAAGTCAATGTGAGGTAAGTTTGAATGAAGAAAAACTGGAGAAAGTGAAGTGTTTTAGATATCTGGGAGTGGATTTGGCAGCGGATGGGGCCATGGAAGCGGAAGTGCGTCGCAGGAAGGGGTGGGGTACGAAAGTTCTGGAGCGTTGAAGAATGTGTGGAAGGCGAGAACATTACCTTGGAAAGCAAAAATGGTAATTGAAGTTCCAACAATGTTATATGGTGCGAGGCGTGGCTATAGACAGAGTTGTGTGGAGGAGGGTGGATGTGTTGTAAATGAGATGTTTGAGACAATGTGTGGTGTGAGGTGGTTTGATCGAGTAAGTAATGAAAAGGTAAGAGAGATGTTTGGAAATAAATAGAGTGTGGTTGAAAGAGCAGAGGAGGATGTTTTGAAATGGTTTCGTCACATAGAGAGAGGAATGAGTGAGGAAACATTGACAAAGAGGATATATGTGTCAGAGGTAGGGGGAACGAGTAGAAGTGGGGTGACCAAATTGGGTGGGAAGATGGAGTTTAAAAAAGATTCTGAGCGATCGGGCCTTAACATGCAGGAGGGTGAAAGGCGTACAAGGAATAGAGTGAATTGGAACGATGACGTATACCGGGTCGACGTCCTGTCAGTGGATTGATGCAGGACATATGAAGCGTCTGGGTAAACAATGGAAAGTTTTGTGGCTCCTGGATTTGGAAAGGGAGATGTGGTTTCGGTGCACTTTACATGACAGCTAGAGACTAAGTGTGAACGAATTTGGCCTTTCTTGTCTTTTCCTAGCAATACCTCGCACTCATGCGGGGAGAGAGGGTTGTTCGTTTCATTTGTTGCCGGGATTGGCAACGGAAATAAGTAAAG
>NC_092269.1:21298721-21396221 GCF_036320965.1 Panulirus ornatus
TTTGGCAGTTGATGAAATAATTGGTGTACATGGGGTGTTCAGTGTTGTAAATGGAAATGGTGAAGAGCTTGAAGATTTATGTGCTGAAATAGGACGGGTGATTAGAAATACCTGGTTTAAAAAAAGAGATATACATAAGTATACGTATGTAAGTAGGAGAGATAGCCAGAGAGCGTTATTGTATTACGTGTTAATTGACTGGAGCGCGAAAGAGAGACCTTTGGATGTTAATGTGCTGAGAGTTGCAACTGGAGGGATATCTGATCATTATCTTGTGGAAGCGAAGGTGAAGATATGTAGAGGTTTTCAGAAAAGAAGGAAGAATGTTGGGATGAAGAAAGTGGTACGAGTAAGTGAGCATGGGAAGGAGACTGTGTGAGGAAGTGCCAGGAAATATTGAGTACAGCATGGAAAATAGATGAGAACAAAGGACGTAAGGGAAGTGGGGGAGGAAGGGGATGTATTTAGGGAAGTAGTGATGGCTTGCGCAAAAGATGCTTGTGGCATGAGAAGCGCTGGGAGGTGGGCAGATTAGAAAGGATAGTGATTAGTGGGATGAAGAAGCAAGAATATTAGTGAAAGAGAAGAGAGAGGCATTTGGACGATTATGGCAAAAACATCGTTTTATCCTCCCTAAAATTTAATGATACTGTCTCACCCCAAACTCTCATTTGCCCACTTTTTCGCCTCTTGCACGTTTCTCCTGACCTCCTGCCTCTTTCTTTTATACATCTCCCAGTCATCTGCATTATTTCTCTGCAAAAATCGTCCAAATGCCTCTCTCTTCTCTTTCACTAAAGTGTGTGAAAGAAGAAAGCTGAGAGTAAATGTGAATAAGACCAAGATTATTAGGTGCAGTAGGGTTGAGGGACAAGTTAATTGGGAGGTAAGTTTGAATGGAGAAAAGCTGGAGGAAGTGAAGTGTTTTAGATATCTGGGAGTGGATTTGGCAGCAGATGGAACCAAGGAAGCGGAAGTGAATCATAGGTAGGGGAAGGGAGCGAAAGTTCTGGGAGCGTTGAAAACAGTGTGGAAGTTGAGAACGTTATCATGGAAAGCTAAAATGGGTATGTTTGTAGAAATAGTGATTCCAACAATGTTATATGATTGCAAGGCGCACGTGTGCATGGTAGCGCTAGGGTAATATAACAAAGGCCACATTCGTTCACTCTCAAATATCATGTATTTATCATACTTTGTCGCTGTCTCCCGCGTTAGCGAGGTAGCGAAAGGAAACAAACGAAAGAATGGCCAAACCCACCCACATACACATGTATATACATACACGTACAATTATACATACCTATACATTTCAGTATAAAAATACATATACATACACGGATATATACATTCATACAAATGTACATGATTAAAACCTGCTGCCTTTACTTATTTCCGTTGCCATCCCGGCACAAATGAAACGACAACCCTCTCTCCCCGCATGAGTGCGAGGTATTGCTAGGAAAAGACAAGAAAGGCCAAATTCGTTCACACTTAGTCTCTAGCTGTCATGTAAAGTGCACCGAAACCACATCTCCCTTTCCAAATCCAGGAGCCACAAAACTTTCCATTGTTTACCCCAGACGCTTCATATGTCCTGCATCAATCCACTGACAGGACGTCGACCCCGGTATACGTCATCGTTCCAATTCACTCTATTCCTTGTACGCCTTTCACCCTCCTGCATGTTAAGGCCCCGATCGCTCAGAATCTTTTTTAACTCCATCTTCCCACCTCCAATTTGGTCACCCACTTCTACTCGTTCCCCCTACCTCTGACACATATATCCTCTTTGTCAATGTTTCCTCACTCATTCTCTCTCTATGTGACGAAACCATTTCAAAACATCCTCCTCTGCTCTTTCAACCACACTCTATTTATTTCCAAACATCTCTCTTACCTTTTCATTACTTACTCGATCAAACCACCTCACACCACACATTGTCCTCAAACATCTCATTTACAACACATCCACCCTCCTCCACACAACTCTGTCTATAGCCCACGCCTCGCAACCATATAACATTGTTGGAACTTCAAATATACCCATTTTTGCTTTCCAAGGTAATGTTCTCGCCTTCCACACATTCTTCAACGCTCCCAGAACTTTCGTCCCCACCCCTATCCTGCGACGCACTTCCGCTTCCATGGCCCCATCCGCTGCCAAATCCACTCCCAGATATCTAAAACACTTCACTTTCTCCAGTTTTTCTTCATTCAAACTTACCTCACAATTGACTTGTCCCTCAACCCTACTGTACCTAATAACCATGCTTTCCGAGGTAATGTTCTCGCCTTCCACACATTCTTCAACGCTCCCAAAACTTTCGTCCCCACCCCTATCCTACGACTCACTTCCGCTTCCATGGCCCCATCCGCTGCCAAATCCACTCCCAGATATCTAAAGCACTTCACTTTCTCCAGTTTTTCTTCATTCAAACTTACCTCACAATTGACTTGTCCCTCAACCCAACTGTACCTAATAACCATGCTCTTATTCACAGTTACTCTCAGCTTTCTTCTTTCACACACTTTACCAAACTCAGTCACCAGCCTCTGCAGTGTCACACCCGATCCAGCCACCAGCGATGTATCATCAGAGAACATAACTGACGTACTTCCTAAGCCCTCTCATCCACAACAGACAACTTACTATCCACTCTCTCCAAAACTCTTGCATTCACCTCCCTAACAACCCCATCCATAAACGAATTAAAGAACCATGGAGACATCACGCACCCCTGCAGCAAACCGACATTCACTGAAAACCAATCTCTTTACTCTCTTCCTACTCGTACACATGCCTTACTTCCTCGATAAAAACTTTCCATTGCTTCTTGTAACTTGCCTCCCATACCATATATTCTTAATACCTTCCACAGTGCATCTCTATCAACTCTATGGACTTCTCCACATCCATAAATGACATATAAATCCATTTGCTTTTTTAAGTATTTCTCACATACATTCTTCAAAACACCTCATCCAGATTTCCTCTACCATTTCTGAAATCACACTGCTCTTCTCCAATCTGACGCTCTGTACATGCTTTCACTCTCTCAATCAATACCCTCCCATATACTTTCCCATGAATAATCAACAAACTTATACCTCTGTAATTTGAGTACTCATCTTTATCACCTTTGCCTTTGTACAAGGACATGCATTCCTCCAATCTTCAGGCACCTCACCATGAGTCATACATACATTGAATATCCTTACCAACCAGTCAAGAACACAGTTACTCACTTTTTTAATAAATTCTATTGCAATACAATCCAAACCCGATGCCTTGTCTGCTCTCATCTTCCGCAAAGCTTTTACTACCTCTTCTCTGTTTACCAAATAATATATGCCTTCTCCAGATCCATAAATGCTACACACAAATCCATTTGCTTTTCTAAGTATTTTTCACATACATTCTTCAAAACAAACACATGATCCACACATCCTCTACCACTTCTGAAACCACACTACTCTTCCCTAGTCTGATGCTCTTTATAAGCCTTCATCCTCTCAATCAATAACCTCCCATATAATTTGCCAGGAATACTCAACAAACTTATACCACTGTAATTTGAACACTCACTTTTATCCCCTTTGCCTTTGTACAATGGCACTATGCAAGCATTCCGCCAATCCTCAGGTACCTCACCATGAATCATGTATACATTGAATAACCTTACCAATCACTCAACGATAAAGTCACCCCCTTTTTTAATAGATACCACTGCAATACCATCCAATCCCGTTGACTTGCCGGCTTTCATCTTCCGCAAAGCTTTTACTACCTCTTCTCTGTTTACCAAATCATTCTCCCTAACCCTCTCATCTTACACACCACCTAGACCAAAACTCCCTATATCTGCCACTCTATCATCAAACACATTCAACAAACCTTCAAAATACTCACTCCATCTCCTTCTCACATCACCACTACTCTTTATCACCCCCCCATTTGCCCCTTCACTGAAGTTCCCATTTGTTCCCTTGTCTTACGCACTTTATTTGCCTCATCCAAAACATCTTTTTATTCTCCCTAAAGTTCAATGATACTCTCTCATCCCAACTCTTATTTGCCCTCATTTTCACCTCTTGCATCTTTCTCTTGACCTCCTGCCTCTTTCTTTTATACACCTCCCAGTCATTTGCATTGTTTCCCTGCAAAACTCGTCGAAATGCCTCTCTCTTCTCTTTCACTAATAATCTTACTTCTTCATCCCACCACTCACTTCCGTTTCTAATCTGTCCACCTCCCACGCTTCTCATGCCACAAGCATCTTTTGTGCAAGCCATCACTGCTTCCCTAAATACATTCCGTTCCTCCTCCACTCCCCTTACCTCCTTTGTTCTTACCTTTTCCCATTCTGTACTCAGTCTCTCCTGGTACATTCTCACACAAGTCTCCTTCCCAAGCTCACTTACTCTCACCACGCTCTTCACCCCAACATTCACTCTTCCTTTCTGAAAACCTCTATAAATCTTCAACTTCGCCTCCACAAGATAATGATCAGACATCCCTCCAGTTGCACCTCTCAGCACATTAACATGCTGAAAGGTGTAACTGGAGGGATGTCTGATCATTATCTTGTGGAAGTGAATATTAAGATTTCCAGAGGTTTTCAGATAAGAAGAGAGAATGTTGAGGTGAAGAGAGTGGGGAGAGTAATGGGGCTTGGGAAGGAGACTTGTGTGAGAAAGTATCAGGAGAGACTGAAAGAGCAATGAAAAAAGTTGAGAGCAAAGGACGTAGAGGGAGTGGGGGAGAAATGGTATGTATTTAGGGAAGCAGTGATGGCTTGCGCAAAAGATGCTTGTGGCATGAGGAGCGTTGGAGGTGGGCAGATTAGAAAGGGTAGTGAGTGGTAGGAAGATTAGATAAGATTATTAGTAAAAGGGAAGAGACAGGCATTTGGACAAGTTTTGTAGGGAAATAGTGCAAAGGACTGGAAGATGTGTAAAAGAAAGAGGCAGGAGGTCAAGAGAAAGGTGCAAGAGGTGAAGAATAGGGCAATTGAGAATTGGGGTGAGAGAGTATCATTAGATTTTAGGGAGAATAAAAAGATATTATGGAAAGAGGTAAATAAAGTGCGTAAGACAAGAGAACAAATAGGAACATCGGAGAAAGGGGCTAATGGGGATGTAAAAACAAGTAGTGGTGATATGAGAAAATGGAGTGAGTATTATGAAAGTTTTTTGAATGTTTTAAATAATAGAGTGGCAGATATAGTGTGTTTTGGTCGAGGTGGTGTGGAAAGTGAGAGGGTTAGGGAAAATGATTTGGTAAACAGAGAAACGGTAGCAAAAGCTTTGCAGAAGATGAAAGCAGGCAAGGCATCAGGTTTGGATGGTATTGCAGTGGAATTTATTAAAAAAGTGGGTGACTGTGTTCTTGACTGGTTGGTAAGGATATTCAATGTATGTATGACTCACGGTGAGGTGCCTGGAGATTGGCGGAATGCTTGCACAGTGCCAATGTACAAAGGCAAAGGGGATAAAGATGAGTGCTCAAATTGCAGAGGTATAAGTCGGTTGATTATTTATGGGAAATTATATGGGAGGGATTTGATTGAGAGGGTGAAAGCATGTACAGAGCATCAGATTGAGAAAGAACAGCGTGATTTCAAAAATGGTAGAGGATGTCTGGATCAGGTGTTTTGAAGAATGTATGTGAGAAATACTTAGAAAAGCAAATAGATTTATATGTGGCATTTATGGATGTGGAGAAGATAAGAGAGTTGATAGAGATGCTCTGTAGAAGGTATTAAGAATATATGGTGTCGGAGGTAAGTTGCTGAAGCAGTGAAAAGTTTTTATCAAGGAAGTAAGGCATGTGTACGAGTAGGAAGAGAGGAAAGTGATTGGTTTGCAGTGAATGTCGGTTTACGGGATGGGTGCGTGATGTCTCCATGGTTCTTTAATTTGTTTATGGATGGGGTTGTTAGGGAGGTGAATGCAAGAGTTTTGGAAAGAGGGGCAAGTATGCAGTCTGTTGTGGATGAGAGAGCCTGGGAAGTGAGTCAGTTGTTGTTCGCTTGTGATACAGCGCTGGTGGCTGATTCGGGTGAGAAACTGCAGACGCTGGTAACTGAGTTTGGGAAAGTGTGTGAAAGGAGAAAGCTTAGAGGAAATGTGAATAAAAGAATGATTATTAGGTACAGTAGGGTTGAGGGACAAGTCAATTGGGAGGTAAGTTTGACTGAAGAAAAACTGGAGGAAGTGAAGTGTTTTAGATATTTGGGAGTGGATTTGGCAGCATATGGAGCCATTGAGGCGGAATTGAATCATAGGGTGGGGGAGAGGGCAAAGTTTCAGGAAGCCTTGAAGAATGTGTGGAAGTCGAGAACAATATCGCGGAAAGCAAAAATGGGAATGTTTGAAGGAATGGTGGTTCCAACAATGTTGTATGGTTGCGAGGCGTGGGCTATGAATAGAGTTGTGCGCAGGAGGGTGGATGTGCAGGAAATGAGATGTTTGAGGACAATGTGTGGTGTGAGGTGGTTTGATCGAGTAAGTAATGTAAGGGTAAGAGAGATGTATGGAAATATAAAGAGCGTGGTTGAGAGAGCAGAAGAGGGTGTTTTGAAATGGTTTGGGCACATGGAGAGAATGAGTGAGGAAAGATTGACCAAGATGATATATGTGCCGGAGGTGGAGGGAACGAGGAGAAGTGGGAGACCAAATTGGAGGTGGAAAGATGGAGTGAAAAAGATTTTGTGTGATCGGGGCCTGAACATGCAGGAGGGTGAAAGGCGGGCAAGGAATAGAGTGATTTGGATCGATGTGGTATACCGGGGTTGACGTGCTGTCGGTGGATTGAATCAGGGCATGTGAAGCGTCTGGGGTAATCCATGGAAAGCTGTGTAGGTATGTATATTTGCGTGTGTGGACGTATGTATATACATGTGTATGGTGGTGGGTTTGGCCATTTCTTTCGTCTGTTTTCTTGCGCTACCTCGCAAACGCGGGACACAACAACAAAGCAAAAAAAAAAAAAAAAGAAAATACATATATATATATATATATATATATATATATATATATATATATATATATATATATATATATATATATATATATATATATATATATATTTATTTATTTATATATTTATTTATTATACTTTGTCGCTGTCTCCCGCGTTTGCGAGGTAGCGCAAGGAAACAGACGAAAGAAATGGCCCAACCCCCCCCCCCCATACACATGTATATACATACGTCCACACACGCAAATATACATACCTACACAGCTTTCCATGGTTTACCCCAGACGCTTCACATGCCTTGATTCAATCCACTGACAGCACGTCAACCCCGGTATACCACATCGCTCCAATTCACTCTATTCCTTGCCCTCCTTGCACCCTCCTGCATGCTCAGGCCCCGATCACACAAAATCTTTTTCACTCCATCTTTCCACCTCCAATTTGGTCTCCCTCTTCTCCTCGTTCCCTCCACCTCCGACACATATATCCTCTTGGTCAATCTTTCCTCACTCATTCTCTCCATGTGCCCAAACCACTTGAAAACACCCTCCTCTGCTCTCTCAACCACGCTCTTTTTATTTCCACACATCTCTCTTACCCTTACGTTACTCACTCGATCAAACCACCTCACACCACACATTGTCCTCAAACATCTCATTTCCAGCACATCCATCCTCCTGCGCACAACTCTATCCATAGCCCACGCCTCGCAACCATACAACATTGTTGGAACCACTATTCCTTCAAACATACCCATTTTTGCTTTCCGAGATAATGTTCTCGACTTCCACACATTCTTCAAGGCCCCAAGAATTTTCGCCTCCTCCCCCACCCTATGATCCACTTCCGCTTCCATGGTTCCATCCGCTGCCAGATCCACTCCCATATATCTAAAACACTTCACTTCCTCCAGTTTTTCTCCATTCAAACTCACCTCCCAATTGACTTGACCCTCAACCCTACTGTACCTAATAACCTTGCTCTTATTCACATTTACTCTTAACTTTCTTCTTTCACACACTTTACCAAACTCAGTCACCAGCTTCTGCAGTTTCTCACATGAATCAGCCACCAGCGCTGTATCATCAGCGAACAAAAACTGACTCACTTCCCAAGCTCTCTCATCCCCAACAGACTTCATACTTGCCCCTCTTTCCAAAACTCTTGCATTTACCTCCCTAACAACCCCATCCATAAACAAATTAAACAAACATGGAGACATCACACATCCCTGCCGCAAACCTACATTCACTGAGAACCAATCACTTTCCTCTCTTCCTACACGTAAACATGCCTTACATCCTCGATAAAAACTTTTCACTGCTTCTAACAACTTTCCTCCCACGCCATATATTCTTAATACCTTCCACAGAGCATCTCTATCAATTCTCTCATATGCCTTCTCCAGATCCATAAATGCTACATACAAATCCATTTGCTTTTCTAAGTATTTCTCACATACATTCTTCAAAGCAAACACCTGATCCACACATCCTCTACCACTTCTGAAACCACACTGCTCTTCCCCAATCTGATGCTCTGTACATGCCTTCACCCTCTCAATCAATACCCTCCCATATAATTTACCAGGAATACTCAACAAACTTATACCTCTGTAATTTGAGCACTCACTCTTATCCCCTTTGCCTTTTTACAATGGCACTATGCACGCATTCCGCCAATCTTCAGGCACCTCACCATGAGTCATACATACATTAAATAACCTTACCAACCAGTCAACAATACAGTCACCCCCTTTTTTAATAAATTCCACTGCAATACCATCCAAATCTGCTGCCTTGCCGGCTTTCATCTTCCGCAAAGCTTTCACTACCTCTTCTCTGTTTACCAAATCATTTTCCCTAACCCTCTCACTTTGCACACCACCTCGACCAAAACACCCTATATCTGCCACTCTATCATCAAACACATTCAACAAACCTTCAAAATACTCACTCCATCTCATTCTCAAATCACCACTACTTGTTTTCACCTCCCCATTTGCGCCCTTCACTGAAGTTCCCATTTGCTCCCTTGTCTTACGCACTTTATTTACCTCCTTCCAGAACATCTTTTTATTCTCCCTAAAATTTAATGAAACTCTCTCAACCCAACTCTCATTTGCCCTTTTTTTCACCTCTTGCACCTTTCTCTTGACCTCCTGTCTCTTTCTTTTACACATCTCCCACTCAATTGCATTTTTTCCCTGCAAATATCGTCCAAATGCCTCTCTCTTCTCTTTCACTAATACTCTTACTTCTTCATCCCACCACTCACTACCCTTTCTAATCAACCCACCTCCAACTCTTCTCATGCCACAAGCATCTTTTGCGCAATCCATCACTGATTCCCTAAATACATCCCATTCCTCCCCCACTCCCCTTACTTCCATTGTTCTCACCTTTTTCCATTCTGTACTCAGTCTCTCCTGGTACTTCCTCACACAGGTCTCCATCCCAAGCTCACTTACTCTCACCACCCTCTTCACCCCAACATTCACTCTTCTTTTCTGAAAACCCATACAAATCTTCACCTTACCTCCACAAGATAATGATCAGACATCCCTCCAGTTGCACCTCTCAGCACATTAACATCCAAAAGTCTCTCTTTCGCACGCCTGTCAATTAACACGTAATCCAATAACGCTCTCTGGCCATCTCTCCTACTTACATAAGTATACTTATATATATCTCGCTTTTTAAACCAGGTATTCCCAATCATCAGTCCTTTTTCAGCACACAAATCTACAAGCTCTTCACCATTTCCATTTACAACACTGAACACCCCATGTATACCAATTATTCCCTCAACTGCCACATTACTCACCTTTGCATTCAAATCACCCATCACTATAACCCGGTCTCGTGCATCAAAACCACTAACACACTCATTCAGCTGCTCCCAAAACACTTGCCTCTCATGATCTTTCTTCTCATGCCCAGGTGCATATGCACCAATAATCACCCATCTCTCTCCATCAACTTTCAGTTTTACCCATATTAATCGAGAATCTACTTTCTTACATTGTATCACATACTCCCACAACTCCTGTTTCAGAAGTATTGCTACCCCTTCCCTTGCTCTTGTCCTCTCACTAACCCCTGACTTTACTCCCCAGACATTCCCAAACCACTCTTCCCCTTTACCCTTGAGCTTCGTTTTACTCACATACTACCTATCTCTCCTTTTTTCACATCTTGGTTACATCCACACACATTTAGGCACCCCACTCTGAGCCTTCGAGGAGGATGAGCACTCCCCGCGTGACTCCTTCTTCTGTTTCCCATTTTAGAAAGTTAATACAAGGAGGGGAGGATTTCTGGCCCCCCGCTCCCGTCCCCTCTAGTCGCTTTCTACGACACGCGAGGAATACGTGGGAAGTATTCTTTCACCCCTATACCCAGGGATAATATACATATATATATACATATACACATACACACACATACACATACATACGCACATATACACACACACACACATACATATATATACATATGAAAAATGTGAGAAACAATTTAGAAAACTGAAACTTCTAGCTTGAAATGAATGAAAAAATGAATGTCACATAATGGTTCAACCTCTGGCTATGGAAAAAGGAAATGTATAATTTATTTACACAAACGTCTGTAGCAGTTCTCATCAATTTAACCACTGTATCAATAAGCTTCAATGTCTAAGCTACATTTTATATATATATATATATATATATATATATATATATATATATATATATATATATATATATATATATATATATATATGACAGCACGTCAACCCCGGTATACCACATCGATCCAATTCACTCTATTCCTTGCCCGACTTTCACCCTCCTGCATGTTCAGGCCCCGATCACACAAAATCTTTTTCACTCCATCTTTCCACATCCAATTTGGTCTCCCACTTCTCCTCGTTCCCTCCACCTCCGACACATATATCCTCTTGGTCAATCTTTCCTCACTCATTCTCTCCATGTGCCCAAACCATTTCAAAACACCCTCTTCTGCTCACTCAACCACGCTCTTTTTATTTCCACACATCTCTCTTACCCTTACGTTAGTTACTCGATCAAACCACATCACACCACACATTGTCCTCAAACATCTCATTTCCAGCACATCCATCCTCCTGCGCACAACTCTATCCATAGCCCACGCCTCGCAACCATACAACATTGTTGGAACCACTGTTCCTTCAAACATACCCATTTTTGCTTTCGGAGATAATGTTCTCGACTTCCACACATTCTTGAAGGCTCCCAGAATTTTCGCCCCCTCCCCCACCCTATGATCCACTTCCGCTTCCATGGTTCCATCCGCTGCCAGATCCACTCCCAGATATCTAAAACACTTTACTTCCTCCAGTTTTTCTCTATTCAAACTTACCTCCCAATTGACTTGACACTTACCCCTACAGTACCTAATAACCTTGCTCTTATTCACATTTACTCTTAACTTTCTTCTTCCACACACTCCACCAAACTCAGTCACCAGCTTCTGCAGTTTCTCACATGAATCAACCACCAGTGCTGTATCATCAGCGAACATCAACTGACTCACTTCCCAAGCTCTCTCATCCCCAACAGACTTCATACTTGCCCCTCTTTCCAAAACTCTTGCATTCACCTCCCTAACAACCCCATCCATAAACAAATTAAACAACCATGGAGACATCACACACCCCTGCCGCAAACCTACATTCACTGAAAACCGATCACTTTCCTCTCTTCCTACACGTACACACACACACACACATATATATATATATATATATATATATATATATATATATATATATATATATATATATATATATATATATATAGATATATATTTCTTTTTCATACTATTCGCCATTTCCCGCGATAGCGAGGTAGCGTTAAGAACAGAGGACTGGGCCTTTGAGGGAATATCCTCACCTGGCCCTCTTCTCTGTTCCTTCTTTTGGAAAATTAAAAAAAAAAAAAAAAAAAAAGAGAGGGGATGATTTCCAGCCCCCGTTCCCTTCCCTTTTAGTCGCCTTCTACGACACGCAGGGAATATATACGTGGGAAGTATTCTTTCTCCCCTATCCGCAGGGATATATATATATATATATATATATATATATATATATATATATATATATATATATATATATATATATATATATATATTTTTTTTTTTCAAACTATTCGCCATTTCCCGCGTTAGCGAGGTAGCGTTAAGAACAGAGGACTGGGCCTTTGAGGGAATAGCCTCACCTGGCCCCCTTCTCTGTTCCTTCTTTTGGAAAATTAAAAAAAGAAAAAAAAAAACTGAGAGGGGAGGATTTCCAGCCCCCCGCTCCCTTCCCTTTTAGTCGCCTTCTACGACACGCAGGGAATACGTGGGAAGTATTCTTTCACCCCTATCCCCAGGGATATATATATATATATATATATATATATATATATATATATATATATATATATATATATATATATGTATATATATATATATATATATGTATGCGCGTTAGATTGTTGCTCACGGATCTCGAATAGCTTATTTTCACGGATCTCGTATAATTTTTCACTCTCCCCCCCCCCCTCCCCTCCCCTCCCGTATTTCTTTTGTTTAAGGTTTCACCACGAGTGAAAATTCTACTCTGGCGAGGCTGTGTCATGGGGCGTACACTTCCGTCGGGAAACTCTCTCTCTCTCCAAAGGAGTCTAGGTTTCCTAGCCACTCATCCACACACACACACACACACATACACGGGCCTCCACGGTGCGGTGGTTAGTATTACCGGCCGCACCGCACGGGGTTCGAATCTTGGGGCGTGGCAGTCATCCCACACACCCAACCACAGTTGGGTCGATACACACTGGAGTAAAGACATGGTGCATATGTACAAGTTTAATGGGGCAACACGAGTGTAAAACAATCCCCCTCCCTCCCTCCCTCCCTCCCCCAGGAACACACAACTCGTAGATTTCATAGAGAAATCACACACACACACACACACACACACACACACATTACAAACATTAGACCACACTTAGCGAGTCAAATACTTCCCGACCGTCCCAGCTCACAGTCCCCACGTGAGGAAAAGTCCGCTCCCTTTCATGTTGTGAAAGCCGCCAGCCAATCATAATATGAAGGTGCATCCTTGCGTGGGTTGTGAGTGGCTGGTTCGCTGATGGTGTGCCGTCGCTCCAACTGAACGGTGATTACGGCAGTCGAGAGCCAATGAGAGCGTGCTTTAGGCTCCCACATGGGGTAGTGATTGGTCGACTGGTGTGCCCCGATAATGCAAGCGCCTCTTCCCGACGGTGCTGGTCGCGCCATCTGCCGCACGTCTCTCTTTCTCTCTCTCTCTCTCACTTATTGCATGAGGGATTTGTATTGATTTTCATCCGAAGATATATATATATATATATATATACAAAGCTCCATCAGCCAGGATCGAACCTGGGACCCCTTGTGCAAGAGGCAGGCATGCTAACCGCTAGGCTAAGGGACTATATAATAGAAAACAACTATTCGAAATACTAAGTACTCGAATACCCTTCGTCTCACTATACAGTCCCTTAGCCAAGCGGTTAGCATGCCTGCCTCTTGCACAAGGGGTCCCAGGTTCAATCCTGGCTGATGGAGCTTTGTATGTTCTATGAAGGTGCGCGTTCATATACACTTTATTCGTATATATATATATATATACATATATATATGTATATATATACATATATACATGTATATATATACATATATATATATATATATATACATATATATATATATATGTATGTATATTTTTTTTTTTTGTCGCTGTCTCCCGCGTTTGCGAGGTAGCGCAAGGAAACAGACTAAAGAAATGGCCCAACCCACCCCCATACACATGTATATACATACGTCCACACACGCAAATATACATACCTACACAGCTTTCCATGGTTTACCCCAGACGCTTCACATGCCCTGATTCAATCCACTGACAGCACGTCAACCCCGGTATACCACATCGCTCCAATTCACTCTATTCCTTGTCCTCCTTTCACCCTCCTGCATGTTCAGGCCCCGATCACACAAAATCTTTTTCACTACATCTTTCCACCTCCAATTTGGTCTCCCTCTTCTCCTCGTTCCCTCCACCTCCGACACATATATCCTCTTGGTCAATCTTTCCTCACTCATTCTCTCCATGTGCCCAAACCATTTCAAAACACCCTCTTCTGCTCTCTCAACCACGCTCTTTTTATTTCCACACATCTCTCTTACCCTTACGTTACTTACTCGATCAAACCACCTCACACCACACATTGTCCTCAAACATCTCATTTCCAGCACATCCATCTTCCTGCGCACAACTCTGTCCATAGCCTACGCCTCGCAACCATACAACATTGTTGGAACCACTATTCCTTCAAACATACCCATTTTTGCTTTCCGAGATACTGTTCTCGACTTCCACACATTCTTGAAGGCTCCCAGAATTTTCGCCCCCTCCCCCACACTATGATCCACTTCCGCTTCCATGGTTCCATCCGCTGCCAGATCCACTCCCAGATATCTAAAACACTTTACTTCCTCCAGTTTTTCTCCATTCAAACTCACCTCCCAATTGACTTGACCCTCAACCCTACTGTACCTAATAACCTTGCTGTTATTCACATTTACTCTTAACTTTCTTCTTTCACACACTTTACCAAACTCAGTCACCAGCTTCTGCAGTTTCTCACATGAATCAGCCACCAGCGCTGTATCATCAGCGAACAACAACTGACTCACTTCCCAAGCTCTCTCATCCCCAACAGACTTCATACTTGCCCCTCTTTCCAAAACTCTTGCATTCACCTCCCTAACAACCCCATCCATAAGCAAATTAAACAACCATGGAGACATCACACACCCCTGCCGCAAACCTACATTCACTGAGAACCAATCACTTTCCTCTCTTCCTACACGTACACATGCCTTACATCCTCGATAAAAACTTTTCACTGCTTCTAACAACTTGCCTCCCACACCATATATTCTTAATACCTTCCACAGAGCATCTCTATCAACTCTATCATATGCCTTCTCCAGATCCATAAATGCTACATACAAATAAAGTGCGTAAGACAAGGGAGTAAATGGGAACTTCAGTGAAGGGCGCAAATGGGGAGGTGATAACAAGTAGTGGTGATGTGAGAAGGAGATGGAGTGAGTATTTTGAAGGTCTGTTGAATGTGTTTGATGATAGAGTGGCAGATATAGGGTGTTTTGGTCGAGGTGGTGTGCAAAGTGAGAGGGTTAGGGAAAATGATTTGGTAAACAGAGAAGAGGTAGTGAAAGCTTTGCGGAAGATGATAGCCGGCAAGGCAGTAGGTTTGGATGGTATTGCAGTGGAATTTATTAAAAAAGGGGGTGACTGTATTGTTGACTGGTTGGTAAGGTTATTTAATGTACGTATGACTCATGGTGAGGTGCCTGAGGATTGGCGGAATGCGTGCATAGTGCCATTGTACAAAGGCAAAAGGGATAAGAGTGAGTGCTCAAATTACAGAGGTATAAGTTTGTTGAGTATTCCTGGTAAATTATATGGGAGGGTATTGATTGAGAGGGTGAAGGCATGTACAGAGCATCAGATTGGGGAAGAGCAGTGTGGTTTCAGAAGTGGTAGAGGATGTGCGGATCAGGTGTTTGCTTTGAAGAATGTATGTGAGGAAATACTTAGAAAAGCAAATATATGTATATGTATATATATATATATATATATATGTATATATATATATATATATATATATATATATATATATATATATATATATATATATATATATATATATATATTCCTCGCGTGTCGTAGAAAGCGACTAGAGGGGACGGGAGCGGGGGGCCGGAAATCCTCCCCTCCTTGTATTAACTTTCTAAAATGGGAAACAGAAGAAGGAGTCACGCGGGGAGTGCTCATCCTCCTCGTAGGCTCAGAGTGGGGTGCCTAAATGTGTGTGGATGTAACCAAGATGTGAAAAAAGGAGAGATAGGTAGTATGTTTGAGGAAAGGAACCTGGATGTTTTGGCTCTGAGTGAAACGAAGCTCAAGGGTAAAGGGGAAGAGTGGTTTGGAAATGTCTGGGGAGTGAAGTCAGGGGTTAGTGAGAGGACAAGAGCAAGGGAAGGAGTAGCAATACTCCTAAAACAGGAGTTGTGGGAGTATGTGATAGAATGTAAGAAAATAAATTCCCGATTAATATGGGTAAAATTGAAAGTTGATGGAGAGAGGTGGGTGATTATTGGTGCATATGCACCTGGGCATGAGAAGAAAGATCATGAGAGGCAAGTGTTTTAGGAGCAGCTAAATGAGTGTGTTAGCGGTTTTGATGCACGAGACCGGGTTATAGTGATGGGTGATTTGAATGCAAAGGTGAGTAATGTGGCAGTTGAGGGAATAATTGGTATGCATGGGGTGTTCAGTGTTGTAAATGGAAATGGTGAAGAGCTTGTAGATTTATGTGCTGAAAAAGGACTGATGATTGGGAATACCTGGTTTAAAAAGCGAGATATACATAAGTATACTTATGTAAGTAGGAGAGATGGCCAGAGAGCGTTATTGGATTACGTGTTAATTGACAGGCGTGCGAAAGAGAGACTTTTGGATGTCAATGTGCTGAGAGGTGCAACTGGAGGGATGTCTGATCATTATCTTGTGGAGGCTAAGGTGAAGATTAGTATGGGTTTTCAGAAAAGAAGAGTGAATGTTGGGGTGAAGAAGGTGGTGAGAGTAAGTGAGCTTGGGAAGGAGACCTGTGTGAAGAAGTATCAGGAGAGACTGTGTACAGAATGGAAAAAGGTGAGAACAATGGAAGTAAGGGGAGTGGGGGAGGAATGGGATGTATTTAGGGAATCAGTGATGGATTGCGCAAAAGATGCTTGTGGCATGAGAAGAGTGGGAGGTGGGCTGTTTAGAAAGGGTAGTGAGTGGTGGGATGAAGAAGTAAGAGTATTAGTGAAAGAGAAGAGAGAGGCATTTGGACGATTTTTGCAGGGAAAAAATGCAATTGAGTGGGAGAAATATAAAAGAAAGAGACAGGAGGTCAAGAGAAAGGTGCAAGAGGTGAAAAAAAGGGCAAATGAGAGTTGGGGTGAGAGACTATCAGTAAATTTTAGGGAGAATAAAAAGATGTTCTGGAAGGAGGTAAATAGGGTGCGTAAGACAAGGGAGCAAATGGGAACTTCAGTGAAGGGCGTAAATGGGGAGGTGATAACAAGCAGTGGTGATGTGAGAAGGAGATGGAATGAGTATTTTGAAGGTTTGTTGAATGTGTCTGATGACAGAGTGGCAGATATAGGGTGTTTGGGTCGAGGTGGTGTGCAAAGTGAGAGGGTTAGGGAAAATGATTTGGTAAACAGAGAAGAGGTAGTAAAAGCTTTGCGGAAGATGAAAGCCGGCAAGGCAGCAGGTTTGGATGGTATTGCAGTGGAATTTATTAAAAAAGGGGGTGACTGTATTGTTGACTGGTTGGTAAGGTTATTTAATGTATGTATGACTCATGGTGAGGTGCCTGAGGATTGGCGGAATGCGTGCATAGTGCCATTGTACAAAGGCAAAGGGGATAAGAGTGAGTGCTCAAATTACAGAGGTATAAGTTTGTTGAGTATTCCTGGTAAATTATATGGGAGGGTATTGATTGAGAGGGTGAAGGCATGTACAGAGCATCAGATTGGGGAAGAGCAGTGTGGTTTCAGAAGTGGGAGAGGATGTGTGGATCAGGTGTTTGCTTTGAAGAATGTATGTGAGAAATACTTAGAAAAGCAAATGGATTTGTATGTAGCATTTATGGATCTGGAGAAGGCATATGATAGAGTTGATAGAGATGCTCTGTGGAAGGTATTAAGAATATATGGTGTGGGAGGCAAGTTGTTAGAAGCAGTGAAAAGTTTTTATCGAGGATGTAAGGCATGTGTACGTGTAGGAAAAGAGGAAAGTGATTGGTTCTCAGTGAATGTAGGTTTGCGGCAGGGGTGTGTGATGTCTCCATGGTTGTTTAATTTGTTTATGGATGGGGTTGTTAGGGAGGTAAATGCAAGAGTCTTGGAAAGAGGGGCAAGTATGAGGTCTGTTGGGGATGAGAGATCTTGGGAAGTGAGTCAGTTGTTGTTCGCTGATGATACAGCGCTGGTGGCGGATTCATGTGAGAAACTGCAGAAGCTGGTGACGGAGTTTGGTAAAGTGTGTGGAAGAAGAAAGTTAAGAGTAAATGTGAATAAGAGCAAGGTTATTAGGTACAGTAGGGTTGAGGGTCAAGTCAATTGGGAGGTGAGTTTGAATGGAGAAAAACTGGAGGAAGTGAAGTGTTTTAGATATCTGGGAGTGGATCTGTCAGCGGATGGAACCATGGAAGCGGAAGTGGATCATAGGGTGGGGGAGGGGGCGAAAATTTTGGGAGCCTTGAAAAATGTGTGGAAGTCGAGAACATTATCCCGGAAAGCAAAAATGGGTATGTTTGAAGGAATAGTAGTTCCAACAATGTTGTATGGTTGCGAGGCGTGGGCTATGGATAGAGTTGTGCGCAGGAGGATGGATGTGCTGGAAATGAGATGTTTGAGGACAATGTGTGGTGTGAGGTGGTTTGATCGAGTAAGTAACGTAAGGGTAAGAGAGATGTGTGGAAATAAAAAGAGCGTGGTTGAGAGAGCAGAAGAGGGTGTTTTGAAATGGTTTGGGCACATGGAGAGAATGAGTGAGGAAAGATTGACCAAGAGGATATATGTGTCGGAGGTGGAGGGAACGAGGAGAAGAGGGAGACCAAATTGGAGGTGGAAAGATGGAGTGAAAAGGATTTTGTGTGATCGGGGCCTGAACATGCAGGAGGGTGAAAGGAGGGCAAGGAATAGAGTGAATTGGAGCGATGTGGTATACAGGGGTTGACGTGCTGTCAGTGGATTGAATCAAGGCATGTGAAGCGTCTGGGGTAAACCATGGAAAGCTGTGTAGGTATGTATATTTGCGTGTGTGGACGTGTGTATGTACATGTGTATGGGGAGGGTTGGGCCATTTCTTTCGTCTGTTTCCTTGCGCTACCTCGCAAACGCGGGAGACAGCGACAAAGTATAAAAAAAAAAAAAAAAAAAAAAATATATATATATATAGGGATAGGGATAGGGGAGAAAGAATTCTTCCCACGTATTCCCTGCGTGTCGTAGAAGGCGACTAAAAGGGAAGGGAGCGGGGGGCTGGAAATCCTCCCCTCTCGTTTTTTTTTTAATTTTCCAAAAGAGGGAACAGAGAAGAGGGCCAGGTGAGGATATTCCCTCAAAGGCCCAGTCCTCTGTTCTTAACGCTACCTCGCTATCGCGGGAAATGGCGAATAGTTTGAAAAAAAAAAAAATATATATATATATATATATATATATATATATAATATATATATATATATATATATATATATATATATATATATATATATATATATATATATATATATATATATATATATATATATATATATATATATATATATATATATGGCCTCCTGTCTCTTTCTTTTATACATATCCAACTTGTTTGCATTTTTTCCCTGTAAAAAACGTCCAAATGCCTCTGTCTTCTCTTTCACTAATAATCTTACTTCTTCATCCCACCACTCACTACCCTTTCTAATCAACCCATCTCCCACGCTTCTCATGGCACAATTAACTTTTGCGCAAGCCATCACTGCTTCCCTAAATGCATCCCATTCCTTCCCCTACTCCCTTTACCTCCTTTGTTCTCACCTTTTTCCATTCTGTACTCAGTCTCTCCTGGTACTTCCTCACACAAGTCCTCCTTCCCAAGCTCACTTACTCTCACCACTCTCTTCACCCCAACGTTCTCTCTTCTTTTCTGAAAACCCCTACAAATCTTCACCTTCTCCTCACAAGATAATGATCAGACATCCCTCCAGTTGCACCTCTCAGCACATTAACATCCAAAAGTCTCTCTTTAGCGCGCCTATCAATTGACACGTAATCCAATAACGCTCTCTTTCCATCTCTCCTACTTACATACGTTTACTTATGTATCTCTCGCTTTTTAAACCAGGTATTCCCAATAACCAGTCCTTTTTCAGCATATAAATCTACAAGCTCTTCACCATTTCCATTTACAACACTTAACACCCCATGTATACCAATTATTCCCTCAACTGCCACATTACTCACCTTTGCGTTCAAATCACCCATAACTATAACCTGGTCTTGTGCATCAAAACCACTAACACACTCATTCAGCTGCTCGCAAAACCCTTGCCTCTCATGATCTTTTTTCTCATGCCCTGGTGCATATACACCAATAATCACCCATCTCTCTCCATCAACTTTTAGGTTTACCGATATCAATCTAAAATTTACTGTCTTACACTCTATCACATACTCCCACAACTCCTGTTTCAGGAGTAGTGCTACTTCTTCACTTGCTTTTGTCCTCTCACTAACCCCTGACTTTACTCCCAAGACATTCCCCAAGCACTCTTCCCCTTTACCCTTGAGCTTCGTTTCACTCAGAGCCAAAACATCCAGGTTCCTTTCCTCAAACATACTATCTATCTCTCCTTTTTTCTCAACTTCGTTACATCCACACACATTTAGACACCCCAATCTGAGCCTTCGAGGAGGATGAGCACTCCCCGCGTGACTCCTTCTATTTCCCCTTTTAGAAAGTTAAAATACAAGGAGGGGAGGGTTTTTGGCTCCCCGCTCCCGTCCCCTTTAGTCGCCTTCTACGACACGTGAGAAATGCGTGGGAAGTATATATATTTATTTATTTATCTATTTTGCTTTGTCGTTGTCTCCCGCGTTAGCGAGATAGCGCAAGGAAATAGACGAAAGAATGACCTAACCCACCCATATACACAGTGTATATACCTACCTGTCCACACAAGTAAAATATACATACCTATACATCTCAACTTATACATATGTATACACACACAAACATATACTTTTATACATCTATACATAATTCATACTGTCTGCTTTTATTCATTTCCATCGCCACCCCGCCACATATGAAATAAGAACCCCCTCCCCCCGCATGTGCGCGAGGTAGTGCTAGGAAAAAAATACAAAGGCCACAATCGTTCAAGCTCAGTCTCTAGCTGTCACGTAATAATGCACCGAAACCACAGCTCCCTTTCCACATCCAGGCCCCAGAGAACTTTCTATGGTTTACTCCAGACGCTTTACATGTCGTGGTTCAATCTATTGATAGCACATCGACCCCAGTATTCCACATCGTTCCAATTCACTCTACTTCTTGCATGGACTTCCCCATCCTGCATGTTCAGGCCCCGATCACTAAAAATCTTCACTCCATCTTTCCACCTCCAATTTGGTCTCCCACTTCTCCTTGTTCCCTCCACCTCTGACACATATATCCTCTTGGTCAATCTTTCCTCACTCATTCTCTCCATGTGACCAAAACCATTTCAAAACACCCTCTTCTGCTCTCTCAAACACACTCTTTTCATTATCACACATCTATCTTACCCTTAGATTACTTATTCGATAAAATCACCTCACACGACATATTGTCATGAAACATTTCATTTCCAGTACATCTACCCTCCTCCACACAACTCCTATCCATAGCCCACGCCTCGAAGCTATATAACATTGTTGGAGCTGCTATTCCTTCAACCATACCCATTTTTGCTTTCAGGGATAATGTTCTCGACTTCCACACATTCTTCAACGCTTTCAGAACTTTCGCCCCCTCCCCCACCCTATTATTCACTTTCGCTTCCATTGTTCCATCCGTTGCCAAATCCACTCCCTGATATCTAAAACTCTTCACTTTATCCAATTTTTCTCCATTCAAACTTACCTCCCAACTGACTTGACCCTCCACCCCACTGTACCTAATAATCTTCCTCTTATTCACATTTACTCTTTAATGATACATTTAATGATACATCTTCTTTCACACACTTTACCAAACTCAGTCACCAGCTTCTGCAGGTTTTCACACGAATCAGCCACCAGAGCTGTATCATTAACGAAGAACAACTAACTCACTTCCCAAGCTCTCTCATCCACAACGGACTTCTTACTTGTCCCTCTTTCCAAAACTCTTGCATTCACCTCCCTAATAACTCCATTCATAAAGAGATGGAACATCCATGGAAACATCACACACCCCTGCCGGAAACCTTCATTCACTGAGAACCAATCACTTTCCTCTCTTCCTGCACGTACACATGCCTTACAGCCTCGATAAAAACTTTTCACTGCTTCTAACAATTTGCTTCCCACACCATATATTCTTAATACCTTCGACAGAGCATCTCTACCAACTCTATCATATGCCTTCTCCAGATCCATAAATGCTATATACAAATCTATTTGCTTTTCTAAGTATTTCTTACAATCGTTCTTCAAAGCAAACACCTGATCTACACATCCTCTACAACTTCTGAAACCACACTGCTCTTCCCCAATCTGATGCTCTGTACATGCCTTCACCCTCTCAATCAATACCCTCCAATATAATATCCCAGGAATAGTCAACAAACTTATACCTCTGTAAATTGAGCACTCACTTTTATCCCTTTGCCTTCGTACAATGGCACTATGCAAGCATTCCTCCAGTCCTCAGGCATTTCACCATAAGTCATTCATACATTAAATAACCTTACCAACCAGTCGACAATACAGACACTCCCGTGTTTTAATACATTCCACTGCAATACCATCCAAATCCGCTGCCTTGCCGGCTTTCATCTTCCACAAAGCTTTTACTACCTCTCCTCTGTTTTCCAACTCATTGTCCCTAATCCTCTCATATTGCACACCACCTCGACCATAACACCTTATATTTGCCACTCTATCATGAAACACATTCAAGAAACCTTCAAAATACTCACTCCATCTCCTCACATCAACATTACGTGTTATCACCTCCCCATTAGCCCCCTTCACTGAAGTTCTTATTTGTTTTCTTGTCTTTCGCACTTTATTTACCTCCTTCCAGAACATCTTTTTATTCTCCCTAAAATTTAATGATACTCTCTCACCCCAACTCTCATTTGCCCTCTTTTTCACCTTTGCACCATTCTCTTGACCTCCTGCCACTTTCTTTTATACATCTCCCAGTCATTTGCATTATTTACCTGCAAAAATCGTCCGAATGCCTTTCTCTTCTCCTTCGCTAAGAATCTTACTTCTTCATCCCATCACTCACTACCCTTTCTAATCTGCCCATCTACCACGCTTCTCATGCCACAAGCAAGCTTTGCGCAAACCATCACTACTTCCCTAAATACATCCTATTCCTCCCCAACTCCCCTCACGTCCTTTTTTTCTCACCTTTTTCCATTTTGCACTCAGTCTCTCCTGGTAGTTCCTTATACAAGTCTCCTACCCAAGCTTGCTTACTCTGACCACTCTCTTCACCCCAACATTCTCTCTTCTTTTCTGAAAACCTCTACAGATCTTCACCTACGTCTCCACAAGATAATGACCAGACATCCCTCCAGTTGCACTTCTAAGCACATTAACATCTAAAAGTCTCTTTTTCGCGCGCCTATCAGTTAACACGTAATCCAATAACGCTCTCTGGCCATCTCGCATACTTACATACGTATACTTATGTATATCTCTCTTTTTAAACCAGGTATTTCCAATCAGTAGTCCTTTTTCAGCAAATAAATCTAGAAGCTCTTCACCATTTTCATTTACAATACTGAACACCCTATGTACACCAATCTTTCCCTCAACTGCCTCATTATTCACCTTTGCATTCAAATCACCCATTACTATAACTCGGTCTCGTGCATCAAAACTACTAACACATTCACTCATTTGCTCCCCAAACACTTGCCTCTCATGATCTTTCTTCTCATGCCCAGGTGAATATGCACCAATAATCACCCATATCTCTCCATCCACTTTCAATTTTACTCATATCAATCTAGAGTTTACTTTCTTACACTCTACCACATACCCACACACTCCCACCACTCCTATTTCAGGAGCAGTGCTACTCCTTCCCTTACTCTTGTCCTCTCACTAACACCTGACTTTACCCCCAAGACATTCCCAAACCACTCTTCCCCTTTACCCTTGAGCTTCGTTTCACTCAGGGCCAAAACATCCAGTTGTCTTTCCTCAAACATACTACCTATCATCTCCTTTTTTCTCATCTTGGTTGCATCCACACACATTTAAACACCCCAATCTGAGCCTTCGAGGAGGTTGAGCACTCCCCGCGTGACTCCTACTTCTGTTTCCCCTTGTAGAAAGCTAAAATACAAGGAGGGGAGGGTTTGCAGACCCCTGTTCCCGTCCCCTTATTCTCTCTCTCTCTCTCTCTCTCTCTCTCTCTCTCTCTCTCTCTCTCTCTCTCTCTCTCTCTCTCTCTCTCTCTCTCTCTCTCTCTCTCTCTCTCTCTCTCTCTCTCTCTCTCTCTCTCTCTCTCTCTCTCTCTATATATATATATATGTATAGTGTAAGAAAGTAAAGTCTAGATTGTTTTGGGTAAAACTGAAAGTGGATGGAGAGAGATGAGTGATTATTGGTGCATATGCACCTGGGCATGAGAAGAAAGATCATGAGAGGTATGGATTTCGTGAGTAGCTGATTGAGTGGGTTAGTTGCTTTGATGCACGAGACCTGGTTATAATGATGGGTGATTTGAATGCAAAGATGAGTAATTTCGCAGTTAACGGTATAACTGGTGTACATGGGGTTTTCGTTGTTGTAATTGGAAATGGTGAAGAGCTTCTTCCTTTATGTGCTGAAAAAGCACTCGTGATCGGGTATTGCAGGTTTAAAAAAAGGGATTGCTGTAGAGCATCATTGGATTACGTGTTAATTGATAGACTCGAGAAAGAGAAACAATTGGATGTTAATATGCTGAGAGGTGCAACGGGAGGGATGTCTGATCATTATCTTGTGGAGGGGATGGTGAAGATTTGTAGAGGTTTCCAGAAAAGAAGAGAGAATGTTGAGGTGAAGAGAGTGGTGAGAGTAAGTAAGCTTGGAAAGGAGACTTGTGTAAGGAAGTACCAGGAGAGATCGAATTATAAGATGGAAAAAGGTGAAAGGAAAGGACGAGAGGGGAATGGCGGAGGAATGGGATGTATTTAGGGAAGCACAAATGATGCCTGTAGCATGAGAAAGGTGGGAGGTAAGCAGATTAGAACGGATAGTGAGTGGTGGGATCAAGAAGTAAGATTCTTAGTGGAAGAGAAGAGAGAGGTGTTTGGACGATTTTTGCGGGGAAGTAGTGCGAATGACTGGGATAAGAGTAAAAGAAGAGACAGGAGGTCAAGAGAAAGGTGCAAGAGGTGCAAAAGAGGGCAAATGAGAGTTGGGACGAGAGAGTATCATTATATTTTAGGGAGAATAAAAAGATGTTTTGGAAGGAGTTATATTAAGTGCGCAAGACATGAGAACAAATGGGAGCATCGGTGTAAGTGAGAAGGAGATGGAGTGAGTATTTTGAAGGTTTGTTGAATGTGTTTGATGATAGAGTGGTAGATCAACGGTGTTTTGGTCGAGGTGGTGTGCCAAGTGAGGGGGTCGCGCAGAATGGTTTGGTAAACAGAGAAGAGGTAGTGAAAGCTTTGCGGAAGATGAAAGCCGGTAAGACAGCAGGTTTGGATGGTATTATAGTGTAATTATTAAAAAAGGGGTTGATGTGTTGTTAACTGGTTGGTAGGGATATTCAGTGTATGTATGGTTCATGTTTAAGTGCCTGAGGATTGGCGGAATGTATACGTAGTGCCACTGTACAAAAGCAAAGGGGATAAAGGTGAGTGTTCATATTACTGAGGAATAAGTTTTTGAGTATTCCTGGGAAATTATATGGGAGGATATTGATTGAGAGGGTAAAGGCACGTACAAAGCATCAGATTGGGGAAGAGCAGTGTGGTTTCAGAAGTGGTAGAGAATGTGTGGATCAGGTGTTTGCTTTGAAGAATGTATGTGAGAAATACTTAGAACAGATGGATTTTTATGGAGCATTTATAGATCTGGAGAAGGGATATGATAGAGTTGATAGAGATGCTCTGTGGAAGGTACTAAGAGTATATGGTGTGGAGGTAAGTTGCTAGAAGCAGTGTAAAGTTTTTATCCAGAATGTATGTCATGTTTACGAGTTGGGAGAGAGTAAAGTGATTGGCCCCTAGTGAATGTCGGTTTGCGGCAGGGGTGCGTGATATCTCCATGATTGTTTGATTTGTTTATGGATAGGGTTATTAGGGAAGTGAATGTTTTGGAGAGACGGGAAAGTATACCGTCTGTTCTGGATGAGACGGCTTGAGAACTGAGTTACTTGTTGTTCGCTGATGATACAGCACTGATGATACAGCACTGATTCAGGTGAGAAGTTGCAGAAGTTTGTGACTGAGTTTTGTAAAGTGTGTGAAAGAAGAAAGCTGAGAGTAAATGTGAATAAGAGAAAGGCTTTTAGGTTCAGTAGGGTTGAGGGACAAGTTAATTGAGGGGTAAGTCTGAATGGAGAAAACCTGGAGGAAGTGAAGTGTTTTAGATATCTGGGAGTGGATTTGGCAGCGGATGGAACCATGGAAGTGAAAGTGAGTCATAGGGTGGGGGAGGGAGCGAAAGTTTTGGGAGCGTTAAAGAATGTATGAAAGGCGAGAACGCTCTCTTGGAGAGAAAAAATCGGTACGTTTGAAGGCATAGTTGTTCCAACAATGTATTATGGTTGCGAGGCATGGGCTATAGATAGACAGGGTTGTGCGGAGGAGGATGTATGTGTTGGAAATGATATGTTTAAAAACAATATGTAGTGTGAGGTGGTTTGATCAAGTAAGTAATAAAAGGGTAAAAGAAATATTTGGTAATAAAAAGAGTGTGATTAAGAGAGCAGAAGAGGGCGTATTGAAATCTTTTGGTCAAATGAAGGTAATGAGTGAGGACAGATTCATAAAGAGTATACACGTGTCAAAGCTGGAGGGAATAAGGAGAAGTGGGAGACCAAACTGAGAGTGGAAGGATGGAGTGAAAAGAATTTTGAGTGATCAGAGCCTGAACACATGGGAGGGTGAAAGGCATGCAAGGAATAGAGTGAATTTGAACGATGTGGTACACCGAGGTCGACGTGCTTTCAAAGGATTGAACCAGGGCATGTTAAGCGTCTGGGGTAAACCATGGAAAGTTTTGTTGGGCATTGTTGGAACCAATATTCCTTCAAACATACCCATTTTTGCTCCCCGAGATAGCGTTCACGCCTTCCATATATTCTTCAACGCTCCTAGAACCTTCGCCCCTTCCCCCACCCTGTGACTCACTACCGTTTCCATGGTTCCGTCCGCTGCCAAATCCTCTCCCAGATATCTAAAACACCTCACTTGCTCCAGTTTTTCTTCATTCAAACTTACCTCCCAATTGACTTGTCCCTCAACCCTACTGTACGTAATAACCTTGCTCTTGTTAACATTTACTCTCATTTTTCTTCTTTCACGACTTTACCAACCAGAATCACCAACTTCTCCAGTTTCTCAACCGAATCAGCCACCAGCGCTGTATCATCAGCGAACAACAACTGACACACTTTCCAATCCCTCTCATCCACAACAGACTGCATACTTGCCCTATCTCCAAACCTCGTGCATTCACCTCCCTAACCACTTCATCCATAATCAAATTAAACAGCCACAGAGGCATCACACACCCCTGCCGCAAACTGACATTCACTGAGAACCAGTCACTTTCTCTCTTCCTACTCGTACACCTGCCTTACATCCTTGATGAAAACTTTTCACTACTTCCTGCAACTTATCTCCCACACTATGTTCTCTTAATACCTTCCACAAAGCATCTCTATCCACTCTATTATATGCCTTCTCCAGATCTATAAACGTTACATACAAATCCACCCGCTTTTCTAAGTATTTCTCACATACATTCTTCAAAGGGAACACCTGATATACACATCCTCTACCACTTCTGAAACCATGCTGCTCATCCCTAATCTGGTGCTCTGTACATGCCTTTCACCCTCTCAGTCAATACCCTCTCATATAATTTCCCAGTAATACTCAACAAACCTATACCTTTGTAATTTGAACACTCACCCTTATCCCATTTGCCTTTATGCAATGGCACTATGCATGCATTCCGCCAATCCTCAGGTACATCACCATGAACCATACATACATTGAATATCCTTACTAACCAGTCAACAGCACAGTCACCCCCTTTTTTGATAAATTCAACTGGAATACCATCCAAACCCGCCGCCGTGACTGCTTTTATCGAAATTTCACAAAGCTTTCGCTACTTCTTCTCTGTTTCCTAAATCAGTCTCCCTGGCCCTCTCACCTCGCCCAGTACCTCGACCAAAGCACCTATTTTGCCACTATATTATCAAACACATTCAACCAACCTTTAAGATACTCACTTCATCTCCTTCTCACCTCACCATCACTTGATATTACCTCCCCTTTAGCCCCCTTCACCGATGTTCCCATTTGTTCCCTTTTGTTACGCACTTTATTTACCTCCTTCCCATACATCTTTTTATTCCCTCTAAAACTTAACGATACTCTCCCACCCAAACTCTCATTTGCCCTCTTTTTCCTCTCTTGTAACTTTCTCTTGACCTCCTGCCTCTTTCTGTTATACATCTACCAGTATTTCGCACTGCTTCCTTGCAAAAATCGTCCAAATGCCTCTCTCTTCTCTTTCACTAATAATCTTACTTCTTCATCCTACCACTCACTACCCTTTCTAATCTGTCCATCTCCCACGCTTCTCATGCCACAAGCATCTTTCGCGAAAGCCATCACTGCTTTTCTAAATACATCTCATTCCTCCCCCACTCCCTTTCCGTCATTTGATCTCACCATTTTCCATACTGCATTCAGTTTCTCCTGGTACTTCCTTACACTCTTCTCCTTCCCAAGCTCACTCACTTTCACCACTGTCTTCACCCAAACATTCTCTCTAATTTCTAAAAATCTCTACAAATCTTTACCTTCGCCTCCTCTAGATAATATTCAGACATCCTCCAGTTGCCCCTCTCATCACATTAACATCTAAAACTCTCTCTTTCACGCTCCTTTCAATTAACACGTAATCCATTAATGCTCTCTGGCCATTTCCCCTACTTACATACGTATACTTATGTATATCTCTCTTTTTAGTACATGTATTCCTAATCACCAGTCCTTTCTCAGCACGCAAATCTACAACCTCGTCACCATTTCCATTTACAACACTGAACACTCCATGTATACCAATTATTCCCTCAACTGCCACATAACTCACCTCTGCATTCAAATCACCCATCACTATAACCCGGTCTTTTGCATCAAAGCTGCTAACACACTCACTCAGCTGCCCTCAAAATACAAATATATTTTTCATTTTTATATACTCATTTATCTTACTTATCCGCCGTCTCCCGCGTTAGCGCAAGGAAACAAACGAGGAATGGAGGAACCCACCCACATGAACATGTACATACATAAACGCCCACATATGCACATATGCATACATATAATTTTCAACGTATATATACATATACATACAGAGGCATATACATATATACACATGTATGTATCCATAGTTGCTGCCTTCATCCAATCTCGTCGCTACTCCGCCACCCACGAAGTTGCATTATACCCTCCTCCTGCGAGGCAGCGCCAGGAACAGACTAAAAAGGCCATATTCGTTCACATGCAGTCTCTAGCTCCCTTTCCACATCCAGGCCCCACAGAACTTTCCATGGTTTACCCCAGACGCTTCACATGACCTGATTCAATCCACTGACAGCAGGTTGACCTCAGTATTCCACCTCTTTCCAATTCACTCTCTTTCTTCACGCCTTTCACTCTCTTGTATTTTCAGGTCTCGATCGCTCAAAATCTTATTCACTCCATCTTTCCAACTCCAATTTGGTCTCCCGTTTCTCCTTCTTCCCTTCACCATCTGACACATATATCTTCTTTGTCAATCTTTCTTCAAACAATCTTTCCATGTATCCAAACCATTTTAACACACCCTCTTCTGCTCTTTCAACCACCCTCATTTCATTACCGCACATTTCTTCCCTTTCTATTACTTACTCAATCAAGCCAACTCACAAGACATATTGTTCTCAAACATATCATTTCTAACGCATCCATCCTCCTCCGCACAACCTTATCTATAGCCCATGCCTTGCAGCCATGTAACATTGTTGGAACCACTATTCCTTCAAACATACCCATTTTTAACGTTCTCGCCTTCCATACATTCTTCAACGCTCCCAGAACCTTCGCCCCTTCCACTACTCTGTGACTCACTTCCACTTCCATGGTTCCTTCCGCTACTAATCCCACTCCCAGTGATCTACAACACTTCACTTCTTCAAGTTCTTTCCATTCTGAATTGGGGAGGTAAATGCAAGAGTTTTGGAGAGAGGGGCAAGTATGAAATCTGTTGTGGATGAGAGGGCTTGGGAAGTGAGTCAGTTGTTGTTCACTGAAAATACAGCGCTGGTGGCTGATTCGGGTGAGAAACTGCAGAGGTTGGTGACTGAGTTTGGTAAAGTGTGTGAAAGAAGAAACCTGAGAATAAATGTGAATAAGAGGGAGGTTATTAGATTCATTAGGGTTGAGGAACAAGTTAATTGGGAAGTAAGTCTGACTGGAGAAAAAATGAAGTGAAGTATTTTAGATTTCTGGGAGAGGGATTAGTAGCGGAAGGAACCATGGAAGTGGAAGTGACTCACAGGGTAGGGGAGGGAGGCATGTTTCTGGGAGCGTTGAAGAATGTGTGGAAGGCGAGAACGTTATCTCGCAGATTAGAAATGGGTATCTTTGAGGGAATAGTGGTTCCAACAATGTTATAAGATTACGAAGCATGGGCTATGGGTAGGGTTGTATCGAATTGGGTGGATGTGGTGGAAATGTAGTGTTTGAGGACAATATGTGGTGTGAGGTGTTTTGATCGAGTAAGTAATGAAAGGGTATGAGAGATGTCTGGTAATAGAAACAGTGATGGTGATAAAGCAGAAAAGGGTGTGTGGAAATGGTTTGGACACACGGAGAGAATGAGTGAGGAAAGATTGAGAAAGAGGATATATATATATATATATATATATATATATATATATATATATATATATATATATATATATATATATATATATATATATATATATATATATATATATATATATATATATATATATATATATATATATATATATATATATATATATATATATATATATATATATATATATATATATATATATATATATATATATATATATATATATATATATATATATATATATATATATATATATATATATATATATATATATATATATATATACATATATATATATATATGTATATATATATATATATATATATATATATATATATATATATATATATATATATATATATATATATATATATATATATATCCCTGGGGATGGGGGATTAAGAATACTTCCCACGTATTCCCTGCGTGTCGTAGAAGGCGACTAAAAAGGGAGGGAGCGGGAGGCTGGAAATCCTTCCCTCTCGTTTTTTTTTTTTTTTTTTTTTTATTTTCCAAAAGAAGGAACAGAGGGGGGTCAGGTAGGATATTCCACAAAGGCCCAGTTCTCTGTTCTTAACGCTACCTCGCTAATGTGGGAAATGGCGAATAGTTTAAAAGAAAGAAAAGAAATATAAATATATATATATATATATATATATATATATATATATATATATATATATATATATATATATATATATATATATATATATATATATATATATATATATATATACATATATATATATATATATATATATATATATATATATATATATATATATATATGTATATATATATATATATATATATATATATATATATATATATATATATATATATATATATATATATATATATATATATATATATATATATGTTCTTTTTTTTTTCATACTATTCGCCATTTCCCGCGATAGCGAGGTAGCGTTCAGAACAGAGGACTGGGCCTTTAAGGGAATATCCTCACCTGAGGGAATATCCTCACCTGGCCCTCTTCTCTGTTCCTTCTTTTGGAAAATTAAAAAGAAAAAAAACGAGAGGGGAGGATCTCCAGCCCCCCGCTCCCTACCCTTTTAGTCGCCTTCTACGACACGCAGGGAATATATATATGCTCTTCACTTTCCCACTAAAATGTATGTAGAGGGACAGTACTTGAAGGATTAAAACTATCTATATCTCTGATGTCCATTCCCTTCTGAAACTCCCTCAAGAAGGTGGCCACATCAAAAGTCACCATAACTGGTGAATTCCAGTGCCTCTTCATGGCCTTTTAATGCCTTACCCTTAACAGGTCACTATCATAGGGCAACTGTAGCACAGTGTTTCCAGTAGCTTAACACACATGAAAAATCAAAGTATGTCAGTTTACCTCCAACACTGTCATCCATCATAATGCAACACAGGAAAGTATCTGCTTTAGCAAACTGGGATACATCTAGACTACCGCAGGAAGAATATCAATCTTAAAGACGGGAACAAAATAATATACCTATATATAAACTTTCTAAAACATAAACAATGTAGTAAGTCTACCATCACGTAATTTAAGCATCACTACTCGTTTTCCAGTTTACAAGATTGAGGTTGGCTACCCTAGTTCTGAAATGCATTTTCCAAAGAGCACATTTATGTGCACTTGACCCATCCCATATAAAAGTGGAGAAAGTAAATGATAAAAGAGACAATATACCAAGGAGCTTCCTCCAAAATTAGATATAACTTGTATGAACACTGACAAAATTCATATGGTGAAGTATTATGCACAAAATGTCAATCTCGGTATCAAGTTAACACTATACTTCATAAATTCAGTTATCTTTTGAGTAATTGGCAATCATCTATGAACCAATGCCCACTCTGCTTTGGGATCTCATCACACTTCTATGTATGCAAGTGATTAATCTACATATCTATCTATGTCTATACAGTTATTACTACTTTAACATTTCATTCTAAGTGCAGAAGTATAAGCACTACAGATGAGATCAATATTCTCAATACAATAAAAAGGAAATATTTCTCAGACATATCAGAGTAGCTAATGTCCTCTGATTAATAACAACTATATCAACTACAACAGTTTTACATAAATGAAGATGTCTATCACAGTGGGACTAATAAGATTCTGATGATTTCTTTTTTTTTTTTTTTTGCAACATACCATCGACAAACACCAAAACTAAAATTACTTGTTCAACTACCAAACCTATCCATCTTACCGAAGAACACAGGTTTCAGGGTCATACAAAAAAATTTAGAAAAATATACTGAGAGGTGCCCATCAAACTTTGGTGACTAGCCATTCCACCTTCAAAGTCTAACGAAGAACTTGCATAAACATATAATGGCAATATTATATACTATATATTATATATATATATATATATATATATATATATATATATATATATATATATATATATATATATATATATATATATATATATATATATATATATATATATATATATATATATATATATATATATATATATATATATATATATATATATATATATATTTTATTTATTATTTATTATACTTTGTCGCTGTCTCCCGCGTTTGCGAGGTAGCGCAAGGAAACAGACGAAAGAAATGGCCCAACCCCCCCCCCATACACATGTATATACATACGTCCACACACGCAAATACACATACCTACACAGCTTTCCATGGTTTACCCCAGACGCTTCACATGCCCTGCTTCAATCCACTGACAGCACGTCAACCCCGGTATACCACATCGCTCCAATTCACTCTATTCCTTGCCCTCCTTTCACCCTCCTGCATGCTCAGGCCCCGATCACACAAAATCTTTTTCACTCCATCTTTCCACCTCCAATTTGGTCTCCCTCTTCTCCTTGTTCCCTCCACCTCCGACACATATATCCTCTTGGTCAATCTTTCCTCACTCATCCTCTCCATGTGCCCAAACCACTTCAAAACACCCTCTTCTGCTCTCTCAACCACGCTCTTTTTATTTCCACACATCTCTCTTACCCTTACGTTACTCACTCGATCAAACCACCTCACACCACATATTGTCCTCAAACATCTCATTTCCAGCACATCCATCCTCCTACGCACAACTCTATCCATAGCCCACGCCTCGCAACCATACAACATTGTTGGAACCACTATTCCTTCAAACATACCCATTTTTGCTTTCCGAGATAATGTTCTCGACTTCCACACATTCTTCAAGGCCCCCAGGATTTTCGCCCCCTCCCCCACCCTATGATCCACTTCCGCTTCCATGGTTCCATCCGCTGCCAGATCCACTCCCAGATATCTAAAACACTTCACTTCCTCCAGTTTTTCTCCATTCAAACTCACCTCCCAATTGACTTGACCCTCAACCATACTGTACCTAATAACCTTGCTCTTATTCACATTTACTCTTAACTTTCTTCTTCCACACACTTTTCCAAACTCAGTCACCAGCTTCTGCAGTTTCTCACATGAATCAGCCACCAGCGCTGTATCATCAGCGAACAACAACTGACTCACTTCCCAAGCTCTCTCATCCCCAACAGACTTCATACTTGCCCCTCTTTCCAAAACTCTTGCATTTACCTCCCTAACAACCCCATCCATAAACAAATTAAACAACCATATATATATATATATATATATATATATATATATATATATATATATATATATATATATATATATATATATATATATATATATATATATATATATATATATATATATATCTTCTTTCATACTATTCGCCATTTCCCGCATTAGCGAGGTAGCGTTAAGAACAGAGGACTGGGCCTTTGAGGGAATATCCTTACCTAGCCCCCTTCTCTGTTCCTTCTTTTGGAAAAAAAAAAAGATATATATAAAAAGATATATATATATATATATATATATATATATATATATATATATATATATTTTCTTTTTTTTTTTTGCTTTGTCGCTGTCTCCCGCGTTTGCGAGGTAGCGCAAGGAAACAGACGAAAGAAATGGCCCAACCCACCCCCATACACATGCCTTGATTCAATCCACTGACAGCACGTCAACCCCGGTATACCACATCGCTCCAATTCACTCTATTCTTTGCCCTCTTTTCACCCTCCTGCATGTTCAGGCCCCGATCACACAAAATCTTTTTCACTTCATCTTTCCACCTCCAATTTGGTCTCCCTCTTCTCCTCGTTCCCTCCACCTCCGACACATATATCCTCTTGGTCAATCTTTCCTCACTCATTCTCTCCATGTGCCCAAACCATTTCAAAACACCCTCTTCTGCTCTCTCAACCACGCTCTTTTTATTTCCACACATCTCTCTTACCCTTACGTTACTTACTCGATCAAACCACCTCACACCACACATTGTCCTCAAACATCTCATTTCCAGCACATCCATCCTCCTGCGCACAACTCTATCCATAGTCCACGCCTCGCAACCATACAACATTGTTGGAACCACTATTCCTTCAAACATACCCATTTTTGCTTTCCCAGATAATGTTCTCGACTTCCACACATTCTTCAAGGCTCCCAGAATTTTCGCCCCCTCCCCCACCCTATGATCCACTTCCGCTTCCATGGTTCCATCCGCTGCCAGATCCACTCCCAGATATCTAAAACACTTCACTTCCTCCAGTTTTTCTCCATACAAACTTACGTCCCAATTGAATTGACCCTCAACCCTACTGTACCTAATAACCTTGCTCTTATTCACATTTACTCTTAACTTTCTTCTTTCACACACTTTGCCAAACTCAGTCACCAGCTTCTGCAGTTTCTCACATGAATCAGCCACCAGCGCTGTATCATCAGCGAACAACAACTGACTCACTTCCCAAGCTCTCTCATCCCCAACAGACTTCATACTTGCCCCTCTTTCCAAAACTCTTGCATTCACCTCCCTAACAACCCCATCCATAAACAAATTAAACAACCATGGAGACATCACACACCCCTGCCGCAAACCTACATTAACTGAGAACCAATCACTTTCCTCTCTTCCTACACGTACACATGCCTTACATCCTCCATAAAAACTTTTCACTGCTTCTAACAACTTGCCTCCCACACCATATATTCTTAATACCTTCCACAGAGCATCTCTATCAACTCTATCATATGCCTTCTCCAGATCCATAAATGCTACATACAAATCCATTTGCTTTTCTAAGTATTTCTCACATACATTCTTCAAAGCAAACACCTGATCCACACATCCTCTACCACTTCTGAAACCACATTGCTCTTCCCCAATCTGATGCTCTGTACATGCGTTCACCCTCTCAATCAATATCCTCCCATATAATTTGCCAGGAATACTCAACAAACTTATACCTCTGTAATTTGAGCACTCACTCTTATCCCCTTTGCCTTTGTACAATGGCACTATGCACGCATTCCGCCAATCCTCAGGCACCTCACCATGAGTCATACATACATTAAATAACCTTACCAACCAGTCAACAATACAGTCACCCACTTTTTTAATAAATTCCACTGCAATACCATCCAAACCTGCTGCGTAAGACAAGGGAGCAAATGTGAACTTCAGTGAAGGGCGCAAATGGGGAGGTGATAACAAGTAGTGGTGATGTGAGAAGGAGATGGAGTAAGTATTTTGAAGGTTTGTTGAATGTGTTTGATGATAGAGTGGCAGATATAGGGTGTTTTGGTTGAGGTGGTGTGCAAAGTGCGAGGGTTAGGGAAAATGAGTTGGTAAACAGAGAAGAGGTAGTAAAAGCTTTGCGGAAGATATATATATATATATATATATATATATATATATATATATATATATATATATATATATATATATATATATATATATATATTTTTTTTTTTTTTTTATACTTTGTCGCTGTCTCCCGCGTTTGCGAGGTAGCGCAAGGAAACAGACGAAAGAAATGGCCCAACCCCCCCCATACACATGTACATACACACGTCCACACACGCAAATATACATACCTACACAGCTTTCCATGGTTTACCCCAGACGCTTCACACGCCCTGATTCAATCCACTGACAGCACGTCAACCCCTGTATACCACATCGGTCCAATTCACTCTATTCCTTGCCCTCCTTTCACCCTCCTGCATGTTCAGGCCCCGATCACACAAAATCCTTTTCACTCCATCTCTCCACCTCCAATTTGGTCTCCCTCTTCTCCTCGTTCCCTCCACCTCCGACACATATATCCTCTTGGTCAATCTTTCCTCACTCATTCTCTCCATGTGCCCAAACCATTTCAAAACACCCTCTTCTGCTCTCTCAACCACGCTCTTTTTATTTCCACACATCTCTCTTACCCTTACGTTACTTACTCGATCAAACCACCTCACACCACACATTGTCCTCAAACATCTCATTTCCAGCACATCCATCCTCCTGCGCACAACTCTATCCACAGCCCACGCCTCGCAACCATACAACATTGTTGGAACTACTATTCCTTCAAACATACCCATTTTTGCTTTCCGGGATAATGTTCTCGACTTCCACACATTTTTCAAGGCTCCCAAAATTTTCGCCCCCTCCCCCACCCTATGATCCACTTCCGCTTCCATGGTTCCATCCGCTGACAGATCCACTCCCAGATATCTAAAACACTTCACTTCCTCCAGCCTCTCACCATTCAAACTCACCTCCCAATTGACTTGACCCTCAACCCTACTGTACCTAATAACCTTGCTCTTATTGACATTTACTCTTAACTTTCTTCTTCCACACACTTTACCAAACTCCGTCACCAGCTTCTGCAGTTTCTCACATGAATCCGCCACCAGCGCTGTATCATCAGCGAACAACAACTGACTCACTTCCCAAGCTCTCTCATCCCCAACAGACTTCATACTTGCCCCTCTTTCCAGGACTCTTGCATTTACCTCCCTAACAACCCCATCCATAAACAAATTAAACAACCATGGAGACATCACACACCCCTGCCGCAAACCTACATTCACTGAGAACCAATCACTTTCCTCTCTTCCTACACGTACACATGCCTTACATCCTCGATAAAAACTTTTCACTGCTTCTAACAACTTGCCTCCCACACCATATATTCTTAATACCTTCCACAGAGCATCTCTATCAACTCTATCATATGCCTTCTCCAGATCCATAAATGCTACATACAAATCCATATATATATATATATATATATATATATATATATATATATATATATATATATATGAGGGAGCGGGGGGCTGGAAATCCTCCCCTCTCGTTTTTTTTTTTTTTTTTTTTTTTTTTTTTTTTCCAAAAGAAGGAACAGAGGGGGCCAGGTGAGGATATTCCAAAAAAGGCCCAGTCCTCTGTTCTTAACGCTACCTCGCTAACGCGGGAAATGGCTAATAGTTTAAAAAAAAAAAAAAAAAAATATGTATATATATATATATATATATATATATATATATATATGTATATATATATATATATATATATATATATATATATATATATATATATATATATATATATATATATATACATATATATATATATATATATATATATATATATATATATATATATATATATATATATATATATATATATACATATATATATATATATATATATATATATATATATATGCATATATATATATATATATATATATATATATATATATATATATATATATATATATATATATATATATATATATATATATATATATATATTTGCTCCCTTGTCTTACGCACTTTATTTACCTCCTTCCAAAACATCTTTTTATTCTCCCTAAAATTTAATGATTCTCTCTCACCCCATCTCTCATTTGCCCTCTTTTTCACCTCTTGCACCTTTCTCTTGACCTCCTGTCTCTTTCTTTTATACATCTCCCACTCATTTGCATTTTTTCCCTGCAAAAATCTTCTAACTGCTTCTCTCTTCTCTTTCACTAATAGTCTTACCACTTCATCCCCCCACTCACTATCCTTTCTCATCAACCCACCTCCCACGCTTCTCATGCCATAAGTATCTTTTGCACAAGCCATCACTGCTTCCCTAAATACGTCCCATTCCTCCCCCACTCACCTTACCTCCTTTCCTCTCACCTTTTTTCCATTCTGTACTCAGTCTCTCCTGGTACTTCCTCACACAAGTCTCCTTCCCGAGCTCACTTATTCTCACCAACCTCTTCATCCCAACATTCTCTCTTCTTCTCTGAAAACCCATACAAATCTTCACCTTCGCCTTCACAAGATAGTGATCAGACATACCTCCAGTTGCACCTCTCAGCACATTAACTTCCAAAATTCTCTCTTTCGCGCGCCTGTCAATTAACACGTAATCCAATAACGCTCTCTGGCCATCTCTCCTTACTTACATACTTATACTTATGTACATCTCGCTTTTTAAACCAGGTATTCCCAATCACCAGTCCTTTTTCAGCACATAAATCTACAAGCTCTTCACCATTTCCATTTACAACAATGAACACCCTATGTATACCAATTATTCCCTCAACTGCCACATTACTCACCTTTGCATTCAAATCACCCATAACTATAACCCGGTCTTGTGCATCAAAACCACTAACAGACTCATTCAGCTGCTCCCAAAACACTTGCCTCACATGCTCTTTCTTATGCCCAGGTGCATATGCACCAATCATCACCCATCTCTCTCCATCAACTTTCAGTTTTACCCATATTAATCGAGAATTTACTTTCTTACATTCTATCACATACTTCCACAACTCCTGTTTCAGGAGTAGTGCTACTCCTTCCCTTGCTCTTGTCCTCTCACTAACTCCTGACTTTACTCCCAAGACATTCCCAAACCACTCTTCCCCTTTACCCTTAAGCTTCGTTTCACTCAGATCCAAAACATCCAGGTTCCTTTCCTCAAACATACTACCTACCTCTCCTTTTTTCATATCTTGGTTACATCCACACACATTTAGACACCCCAATCTGAGCCTACGAGGAGGATGAGCACTCCCCGCGTGACTTCTTCTTCTGTTTCCCATTTTAGAAAGTTAAAATACAAGGAGGGGAGGATTTCTGGCTCCCCGCTCCCGTCCCCTCTAGTCGCCTTTTACGACACGCGAGGAATGCGTGGGAAGTATTCTTTCTACCCTATCCCCAGGGAGAATATAAATATATATATATATATATATATATATATATATATATATATATATATATATATATATATATATATATATATATATATATATATTCTATATATACATATATATATATATATATATATATATATATATATATATATATATATATATATATATATATATATATATATATATATATATATATATATATATATATGTATATATATATATATATATATATTTTTTTTTTTTTTTCTTTTTTTTCTTTGTCGCTGTCTCCCGCGTTTGCGAGGTAGCGCAAGGAAACAGACGAAAGAAATGGCCCAACCCACCCCAATACACCTGTATATACATACGTCCACACACGCAAATATACATACCTACACAGCTTTCCATGGTTTACCCCAGACGCTTCACATGCCCTGATTCAATCCACTGACAGCAAGTCAACCCCGGTATACCACATCGATCCAATTAACGCTATTCCTTGCCCTCTTTTCACCCTCCTGCATGTTCAGGCCCCGATCACACAAAATCTTTTTCACTCCATCTTTCCACCTCCAATTTGGTCTCCCACTTCTCCTCGTTCCCTCCACCTCCGACACATATATCCTCTTGGTCAATCTTTCCTCACTCATTCTCTCCATGTGCCCAAACCATTTCAAAACACCCTCTTCTGCTCTCTCAACCACGCTATTTTTATTTCCACACATCTCTCTTACCCTTACGTTACTTACTCGATCAAACCACCTCACACCACACATTGTCCTCAAACATTTCATTTCCAGCACATCCATCCTCCTGCGCACAACTCTATCCATAGCCCACGCCTCGTAACCATACAACATTGTTGGAACTACTATTCCTTCAAACATACCCATTTTTGCTTACCGAGATAATGTTCTCGACTTCCACACATTCTTCAAGGCTCCCAGAATTTTCGCCCCCTCCCCCATCCTATGATCCACTTCCGCTTCCATGGTTCCATCCGCTGCCAGATCCACTCCCAGATATCTAAAACACTTTACTTCCTCCAGTTTTTCTCCATTCAAACTTACCTCCCAATTGACTTGACCCTCAACCCTACTGCACCTAATAACCTTGCTCTTATTCACATTTACTCTTAACTTTCTTCTTTCACAAACTTTACCAAACTCAGTCACCAGCTTCTGCAGTTTCTCACATGAATCAGCCACCAGCGCTGTATCATCAGCGAACAACAACTGACTCAATTCCCAAGCTCTCTCATCCCCAACAGACTTCATACTTGCCCCTCTTTCCAAAACTCTTACATTCACCTCCCTAACAACCCCATCCATAAACAGATTAAACATATATATATATATATATATATATATATATATATATATATATATATATATATATATATATATATATATATATATATATATATATATATATATATATATGTATATATATATATATATATATATATATATATATATATATGTATATATATATATATATATATATATATATATATATATATATATATATATATATATATATATATAATGTTAAAAATATAAGAAATAATTTAGAAAACTGAAACTTCTAGCTGGAAATGAAAGGAAAAATGAATATCACATATTGGTTCAACCTCTGGCTATGGAAAAGGGAAATGTATGATTTATTTACACAAACGTCAATAGTAGTTTTCATCAATTTAACCTCTGTGTCATACTGCCTGGTCCACTTCTTCTCTTATCATGAAACTGGAATATTGGCTTATGATGTTTCTCAATTGTGTTCACTACAGAAAGTACAAGCATATCTTGGATACATGAGGGTAGGTAGTTGGTCATCCACCATATTAAAGTCTTGACAGACCAAAAGTTTATCTGGACCTCAAGTTTTCCAGTACATTCATGAAAAACACCTTTTTGCTTTCCATCTCTATCACTTTGAAAAAAAATGCTCCATTTGCGCACATTTCGATGAAAGAATAAGCTTCAATGTCTAAGCTACATTCGTTTCCAATTTCACTATTTTCTTGTCAGAGCACCATGTATGAAAACTATCACTCCAGTAACACAACTATAAACATTTACTTCCCCTTTAAAAAAGTTTTGGGGAAGTCTGTCTCGATACACTGCGGGTTACTCTACAATCTATCTATGCACGGACATGGCACAAATTCTATAACCTTTATCTCCTTACATTTTACAGCTATCCAGATACCTGACAGCTGAATTAAGGTGGCAATCCATTGCTCAAGAGGAAAAGTTGCCTTAAAACTGGAGAACAGATAAAGCAGATGAGCACACATCTCTACAAGATATTCTTTCATGTTAGACAAATATCACATATAAATCCTTGGATATCACTGATGAAATTAACTATAGCTAGTTTTCATTAAAAATTGAGCCACATTGAATCCCTGCACAAGAAGACTCATTCAAAGAGCAATCGTGGTAGCAGATGCAGCAGTTTTAGCTTGTGTGTTCATCTGGCTTCTTTTTGTAAGCTGTGGTATTGACGCATTGTTGTTTTCTACGTTTTCTCTTGTATCCTCAGTTTCAAAGCTCTCAGAAAGCTTTTCGTTAGCCTCTTAGCTGATACACTATCTGGAGTGTGTGATCGGCTTTTACCTGAGATAAACATACTCTCTTCTATTCTATTTTATTTTTATTTATTTTGCTTTGTGGCTGTCTCCCGCTTTAGCGAGGTAGCGCAAGGAAACAGACAAAAGAATGGCCCAACCAAACCACATACACATGTATAAACATACACGTCCACACACGCAAATATACGTACCTATACATCTCAGTGTGTACATATATATACACACACAGACATATACATATATACACATGTACATAATTCATACTGTCTGCCTTTATTTATTCCCATCGCCACCTCGCCACACATGTAATAACAACCCATTCCCCCCTCATGTGTGAGAGGTAGCGCTAGGAAAAGACAACAAAGGCCCCATTCGTTCACACTCAGTTTCTAGCTGTCATGTAATAATGCACCGAAACCACAGCTCCCTTTCCACATCCAGGCCCCATAGAACTTTCCATGGTTTACCCCAGACGCTTCACATGCCCTGGTTCAATCCATTGACAGCACGTCGACCCCGGTATACCACATCGTTCCAATTCACTTTATTCCTTACACCCCTTTCACCCTCCTGCATGTTCAAGCCCCGATCACTCAAAATCTTTTTCACTCCATCTTTCCACCTCCAATTTGGTCTCCCACTTCTCGTTCCCTCCACCTCTGACGCATATATATATTCTTGGTCAATCTTTCCTCATTCATTCTCTCTATGTGACCAAACCATTTCAAAACACCCTCTTCTGCTCTCTCAACCACGCTCTTTTTATTACCACACATATCTCTTACCCTTACATTACTTACTCGGTCAAACCACCTCACACCACACATTGTCCTCAAACATCTCATTTCCAGCACATCCACCCTCCTGCGCACAACCCTATCCATAGTCCAAGCTCGCAACCATACAACATTGTTGGAACCACTATTCCTTCAAACATAACCATTTTTGCTTTCCGAGATAATGTTCTCGACTTCCAAACATTCTTCAAGGCTCCTAGAATTTTCGCCCCCTCCCCCACCTTATGACTCACTTCCGCTTCCATGGCTCCATCCGCTGCCATATCCACTCCCAGATATCTAAAACACTTTACTTCCTCCAGTTTTTCTCCATTCAAACTTACCACCCAATTAAATTGACCCTCAACCCGAGTGTACCTAATAACTTTGCTCTTATTCACATTTACTCTCAACTTTCTTCTTTCACACACTTTACCAAACTCAGTCACCAGCTTCTGCAGTTTCTCACATGAATCAGCCACCAGCGATGTATAATCAGCGAGCAATAACTGACTCACTTCCCAAGCTCTCTCATTCACACAGACTGCATACTTGCCACTCTTTCCAAAACTCTTGTATTCACCTCCCTAACAACCCCATCCATAAACAAATTAAAAAACCACGGAGACATCACACGCCCCTGCCGCAAACCTACATTCACTGAGAACCAATCACTTTCCTCTCTTCCTACACGTACACATGCCTTACATCATCGATAAAAACTTTTCACTGCTTCTAACAACTTGCCTCCCAAACCATATATTCATAATACCTTCCGCAGACCATCTCTATCAACTTTATCATATGCCTTCTCCAGATCCATAAATGCTACATACAAATCTATTTGCTTTTCTAAGTATTTCTCACACATATTCTTCAAAGCAAACACCTGATACACACATCCTCTACCACTTGTGAAACCACACTGCTCTTCCCCAATCTGATGCTTTGTACATGCCTTCACCCTCTCAATCAATACCCTCCCATATAATTTACCCGGAATACTCAACAAACTTATACCCCTGTAATTTGAGCACTCACTCTTATCCCCTTTGCCTTTGTACAATGGCACTATGCAAGCATTCCGCCAATCATAAGGTACTTCACTATGAATCATACATACATTAAATAACCTTACCATCCAGTCAACAATACAGTCACCCCCTCTTTTAATAAATTCCACTGCAATACCATCAAAACCTGCTGCCTTGCCGGCTTTCATCTTTCGCAAAGCTTTTACTACCTCTTCTCTGTTTAGCAAATCATTTTCCTTAACCCTCAAACTTTGCACACCACCTCGACCAAAACTCCCTATATCTGACACTTTATCATCAAACACATTCAGCAAACCTTCAAAATACTCACTCTATCTCCTTCTCATATCAGCACTACTTGTTATCACCTTCCCATTAGCCCCCTTCACTGAAGTCTCCATTTGCTCCCTTGTCTTACGCACTTTATTTACCTCCTTCCAAAACATCATTTTATTCTCCCTAGAATTTTATGATACTCTCTCACCCTAACTCTCATTTGCCCTCTTTTCCACCTCTTGCACCTTTCTCTTGACCTCCTGTCTCTTTCTTTTATACATCTCCCACTCATTTGCATTTTTCCCTGCAAAAATCGTCCAAATGCCTCTCTCTTCTCTTTCACTAATAATCTTACTTCTTCATCCCACCACTCACTACCCTTTCTAATCAACCCACCTCCCAAGCTTCTTATGCCACAAGCATCTTTTGCGCAAGCAATCACTGCTTCCCTAAATATATCCCATTCCTCCCCCACTCCCCTTACCTCTTTTGTTCTCACCTTTTTCCATTCTGTACTCAGTCTCTCCTGGTACTTCCTCACACAAGTCTCCTTCCCAAGCTCACTTACTCTCACCACTCTCTTCACCCTAACATTCTCTCCTCTTTTCTGAAAACCCCTACAAATCTTCACCTTCTCCTCCACAAGATAATGATCAGACATCCCTCCAGTTGCACCTCTCAGCACATTAACATCCAAACATACAAGGGGGTGAAAGGCATGCAAGGAATTGACTGAATTGGAACGATGTGGTATACTGGGGTCGACCTGCTGTCAGTGGATATATACCTGTGTATATATGTATCTGTCTCTGTATGTATGTCTATGTATGCGTTGAAATGTATGTGTATGTATATATGCGTGTGTGCATGTGTGTTTATGTATATACACATGTATATAGGGGAATTGAGGCATTCCTCGTCTGTTTCCATGCGCTACCTCCCAAACGAGGGAGACGCCTGCTAAGCATAATAAGTAGAATATAGATATAAACTGATATATACATACGCAAAAGACATGTACATGTACATGTATATTGTGAAATTTAGTGCATATTAATGCATTAAACATCACCTCCCACATACTCAACGCAGAGATATAATTCGTAAAGTATATGGATATGAACTTATTCTTAGCTAGTTCTACAGTGTATCCAAACGGTCACTCTGTTCACCTCACTCACTGATTTGAACCCAAAGGCAACTGATTTGCTGTTTCTACGACCACGATATGCAACTGACCCCTCCAGAGCCGCGTCTGACAATTTGTAAGCGGGAGGAGGGAACCCACGCAGAAGCAATGACACCTTCATAGTGACATTTGATGCATTAACTATGGTGTTTACTCATGTGCACGTCTGCTGAGTGCGTGTACTTTAAAATACTATTGGTTTCTTATATGCCTCGATCTTCCTAAACACTGTGTGTTTTTCTCTTATGTTGACTCATCATCCTAACAGGTTAGTACGCAGTTAACACAGCCACTTCAACATCCTTATCTGCCTGGTTTATTACTATGGCTGGTCGTCAGTGAAAACACAATGGGCTGTCCTAATCCTAGAGACGAGTATGTGGCACAGATAAGCATCCTGGGCATACACAGATAAATGATTTGCATCAATTTCATGTAATAGTACATGCTAGAGATCTATCTATCTATTGATTTTTATCTATTGTACTTGATCGTCATTTCCAACGTCAGCGAGGTAGCGCGAGTAAACAACAACAACAAAAAAACGGCCCATCCACTCATACAGACATATATATGCATAAACGCCCATACATGCACACATACATGCATAAACATACATTATATTTGTATATATCTACTTATATTTGATCGCTGTTTCCCGCGTCAGTGAGGTAGCGCCATAAAAAAGAAAAAAAAAGAATGGTCCATCCACTCATATGCACACACATATACATAATTACCCATACAAGCACATATACATATATACAAATATACATATCAACATATACTGGAAAGGATAACAATTTTGCGCGTGATCTAGATATTCCTATGAGTCCACGGGGAAAATGGGAACTTATTATGTTTCATTTTCCCCGTGGACTCATAGGAATCAACAATATACACATATACATACATAAACATAAATATACACAGATATATGCGTATATGCACATGTACATATTCATACTTGCTTGACATCATCGAATCCTAGCACTACCCCGCCACACAGGAAAACAACATCGCTACCCCCTGCTTCAGCGAGGTACCGCTGGGAATACAGATAAAAGGCCACATTCGTTCATATTCAGTCTTTAGCTGTCATGTGTAATGCACCGAAACCGCAGCTCTCTTTCCACATCCAGGCCCCACAGACGTTTACATGGTTTACCCCAAACGCTTCACATGCCCTGGTTCAGTCCATTGACAGCACGTCGACCCGGTATACCACATCATTCCAATTTATTCTATTCCATGCTTACCCCTCGCCCTCCTGTGTGCTCAAGCCCCGAACGCTCAAAATTTTTTTCACTCCATCCTTCCTCCTCCAATTTGGCCTCCCACTTCTCCTCGTTCCCTCCACCTGACGCATATATCCTCTTTGTCAATCTTTCCTCACTCATTCTCTCCATATGTCCAAACGCTTTCAACACACCCTTTTCTGCTGTCTCAACGATACTCTTTTCATTCCCACACATCTATTACCCTTACATTACATATTCGATCAAACCACCTCGCACCACATATTGTCCATAAATATTTCATTTCCAACATATCCACCCTCCGCACAACTCTATCTATAGCCCATGCCTCGCAACCATAAAACATTGTTGGAACCACTATTCCTTCAAACATGCCCATTTTTGCTCTCCAAGATAACGTTCTCTCCTTCCTCATATTCTTCATCTCTCCCAGAATCTTAGTCCCTTCCGCTTCCTCTTCCATGGTTCCATCCGCTGTTAAGTCCACTCTCAGATATCTAAAACATTTCACTTCCTCGAAATTACCTCAATTCAAACTTCAATCCCAATTCATTTGCTTCTCAACAATACTGAATCTAATAACTTTTCTCCTATTCACATTTACTCTCAACTTCTTTTTTCACATATTTTTCAAAATTCAGTTACTACCTTCTGCAGTTTCACACAGTAGGTCATTATTCAGAATGACCCAGGGGTCAGCTAACTTGCAGTCGTAATCAGATGAGAGCAGAATAGTCAAGTAGATAAGAGTTGATACCTGAGTACCAATATTTCAATAATTGTGTGATTCACCTTACCAGTTAAACTTTCATATCCCAGCAGATCTAATAGTTAAGTTGATATAGTTGAGTGTGATAGATTTATATTGAAATATTGATGTAATGAAAATGAGGCAGAGCTGTATCGTCGGCGAACAACAACTGACTCACTTCCCAAGCCCTCTCGTCCACAGCGGACGGCATACTCGCCCTCTCTCCAAAACTCTTGCACTTACCTCCCTAACCACCCCATCCATAAGCAAATTAAACAGCCATGGGTACCAAAACTCTTGCACTTACCTCCCTAACCACACCATCCATAAACAAATTAAACAGCCATGGGTACATCAGACACCACTGCCGCAGACCGCCATTCACTGAAAACCAAACAATCTCCTCTCTTTCTATTCATATATACATCATTGGTAAAAACTTTTCACTGCTTCTAGCAACTTTCCTCCCACACCATATACGCTTATAACAACCTACAAAGCATCTCTATCAACCCAATCATATGCCTTCTTCAGATCCATAAATGCTACATACAAATCCACTTTTTGCTAAATATTTCTCACATGCATTTTTTAAAGCAAATACCTGATCCACCCATCCTCTACCACTTCGGAAACCACAATGATCTTCCCCAGTCTGCTGCTCTACATGCCTTTACCGTTTCAAACAATACCCTAACATGTAATTTCCTAGGACCACTCAACAAACTTATGCCTCTGTAGTTTGAACACTCACCTTTATTCCTTTGCCTTTGTACAATGGCACTATGCATGCATTCCGCCAATCCTCACGCGCTTTACCATGATCCATACTCGCATTGAATATCCTTACCAAACAGTCAACAACACAGTCACTCCCTTTTTTAATAGATTCCACTGCAGTACCATCCAAACTCGCCGCGTTGCTGGCTTATAATTTCCGCAAAGCTTTCACAGCCTCTTCTCTGTTTACCAAACCATTTTCCTTGAACCTCTCACTTCGCACACCACCCCGACCAAAACACTCTATATCTGCTATTCTGTCATCAAACACATTCAACAAATCTTCAAAATACTCTGTAAGTCTCCTCACTTCAACACTAATTGTTGTTACCTCCCCATTTGCCCCCTTCACTGATGTTCCCATTTGTTTTATTGTCTTACGCACGTTATATTCTTCTTTCCAAAACATCTATTTATTCCCCCTAAAAGTTAATGATATTCTTTCACCCCAAATCTCATTTGTCCATACAACATTGTTGGAACCACTATTACTTCAAACATACCCATTTTTGCTTTCCGAGATAATGTTCTCGACTTCCACACATTCTTCAAGGCTCCCAGAATTTTCGCCCCCTCCCCCACCCTATGATCCACTTCCGCTTCCATGGTTCCATCCGCTGCCAGATCCACTCCCAGATATCTAAAACAATTCACTTCCTCCAGTTTTTCTCCATTCAAACTCACCTCCCAATTGACTTGACCCTCAACCCTATGTACCTAATAACCTTGCTCTTATTCACATTTACTCTTAACTTTCTTCTTTCACACACTTTACCAAACTCAGTCACCAGCTTCTGCAGTTTCTCACATGAATCAGCCACCAGCGCTGTATCATCAGCGAACAACAACTGACTCACTTCCCAAGCTCTCTTATCCCCAACAGACTTCATACTTGCCCCTCTTTCCAAGACTCTTGCATTTACCTCCCTAACAACCCCATCCATAAACAAATTAAACAACCATGGAGACATCACACACCCCTGCCGCAAACCTACATTCACTGAGAACCAATCACTTTCCTTTATATGGATATTATCACTGAGGATAGGGGTGAAAGAATACTTCCCACGCATTCCTCATGTGTCGTAGAAGGCGACTAGAGGGGACGGGAGCGGGGGGCCAGAAATCCTCCCCTCCTTGTATTTTAACTTTCTAAAAATGGGAAACAGAAGGAGTCACGCGGGGAGTGCTCATCCTCCTCGTAGACTCAGATTGAGGTGTCCATATGTGTGTGGATGTAACCAAGGTGTGAAAAAAGGAGTGATAGGTAGTATGTTTGAGGAAAGGAACCTGGATGTTTTGGCTCTGAGTGAAACGAAGCTCAGGGTAAAGGGGAAGAGTGGTTTGGGATTGTCTTGGGAGTAAAGTCAGAGGTTAGTAAGAGGACAAGAGCAAGGGAAGGAGTAGCACTACTCCTGAAACAGGAGTTGTGGGAGTATGTGATAGAATGTAAGAAAGTAAATTCTCGATCAATATGGGTAAAACTGAAAGTTGATGGAGAAAGATGGGTGATTATTGGTGCATATGCACCTGGGCATGAGAAGAAAGATCATGAGAGGCAAATGTTTTGGGAGCAGCTAAATGAGTGTTTTTGGTTTTGATGCACAAGACCGGGTTATAGTGATAGGTGATTTGAATGCAAAGGTGAGTAATGTGGCAGTTGAGGGAATAATTGGTATACATGGGGTGTTCAGTGTTGTAAATGGAAATGGTGAAGAGCTTGTAGATTTATGTGCTGAAAAAGGACTGGTGATTGGGAATACCTGGTTTAAAAAGCGAGATATACCTAAGTATACGTATGTAAGTAGGAGAGATGGCCAGAGAACGTTATTGGATTACGTGTTAATTGACAGGCGCGCGAAAGAGACTTTTGCACGTTAATGTGCTGAGAGGTGCAACTGGAGGGATGTCTGATCATTATCTTGTGGAGGCTAAGGTGAAGATTTGTATGGGTTTTCAGAAAAGAAGAGTGAATGTTGGGGTGAAGAGGGTGGTGAGAGTAAGTGAGCTTGGGAAGGAGACTTGTGCGAGGAAGCACCAGGGGAGACTGAGTACAGAATGGAAAAAGGTGAGAACAATGGAAGTAAGAGGAGTGGGGGAGGAATGGGATGTATTTAGGGAATCAGTGATGGAGTGCGCAAAAGATGCTTGTGGCATGAGAAGCGTGGGAGGTGGGTTGATTAGAAAGGGTAGTGAGTGGTGGGATGAATAAGTAAGATTAATTGTGAAAGAGAAGAGAGAGGCATTTGGACGATTTTTGCAGGGAAAAAATGCAATTGATTGGGAGATGTATAAAAGAAAGAGACGGGAAATAAAGTGAAAGGTGCAAGAGGTGAAAAAGAGGGCAGATGAGAGTTGGGGTGAGAGAGTATCATTAAATTTTAGGGAGAATAAAAAGATATTCTTCAAGGAGGTAAATAAAGTGCGTAAGACAAGGGAGCAAATGGGAACTTCAGTGAAGTGGCTAATGGGGAGATGATAGCAAGTAGTGGTGATGTGAGAAGGAGATGGAGTGAGTATTTTGAAGGTTTGTTGAATGGGTTTGATGATAGAGTGGCAGATATAGGGTGTTTTGGTCGAGGGTGTGTGTAAAGTGAGAGGGTTAGGGAAAATGATTTGGTAAACAGAAAAGAGGTAGTAAAAGCTTTGCAGAAGATGAAAGCCGGCAAGGCAGCAGGTTTGGATAGTATTGCAGTGGAATTTATTAAAAAAGGGGGTGACTGTATTATTGACTAGTTGGTAAGGTTATTTAATGTATGTATGACCCATGGTGAGGTGCCTGAGGATTGGCGGAATGCGTGCATAGTGCCATTGTACAAAGGCAAAGGGGATAAGAGTGAGTGCTCAAATTACAGAGGTATAAGTTTGTTGAGTATTCCTGGTAAATTATATGGGAGGGTATAGATTGAGAGTGTGAAGGCATGTACAGAGCATCATATTGGGGAAGAGCAGTGTGGTTTCAGAAGTGGTAGAGGATGTGTGAATCAGGTTTTTGCTTTGAAGAATGTATGTGGGAAATACTTAGAAAAGCAAATGGATTTTTGTGTAGTACTTATGGATCTGGAGAAGGCATATGATAGCGTTGATAGAGATGCTCCGTGGATGAGAGAGCTTGGGAAGTGAGTCAGTTGTTGTTCGCTGATGATACAGCGCTGGTGGCTGATTCATATGAGAAACTGCAGAAGCTGGTGACTGAGTTTGGTAAAGTGTGTGAAAGAAGAAAGTTAAGAGTAAATGTGAATAAGAGCAAGGTTATTAGGTACAGTAGGGTTGAGGGTCAAGTCAATTGGGAGGTAAGTTTCAATGGAGAAAAACTGGAGGAAGTAAAGTGTTTTAGATATCTGGGAGTGGATCTGGCAGCGGATGGAACCATGGAAGCGGAAGTGAATTATATGGTGGGGGAGGGGGCGAAAATCCTGGGAGCCTTGAAGAATGTGTGGAAGTCGAGAACATTATCTCGGAAAGCAAAAATGGGTATGTTTGAAGGAATAGTGGTTCCAACAATGTTGTATGGTTGCGAGGCGTGGGCTATGGATAGAGTTGTGCGCAGGAGGGTGGATATGTTGGAAATGAGATGTTTGAGGACAATGTGTGGTGTGAGGTGCTTTGATGGAGTAAGTAATGTAAGGGTAAGAGAGATGTGTGGAAATAAAAAGAGCTTGTTTGAGAGAGCAGAAGAGGGTGTTTTGAAATGGTTTGGGCACATGGAGAGAATGAGTGAGGAAAGATTTACCAAGAGGATATATGTGTCGGAGGTGGAGGGAACGATGAGAAGTGGGAGACCAAATTGGAGGTGGAAAGATGGAGTGAAAAAGATTTTTAGCAATCATGGCCTGAACATGCAGGAGGGTGAAAGGAGGGCAAGGAATAGAGTGAATTGGATCGGTGTGGTATACCGGGGTTGACGTGCTGTCAGTGGATTAAATCAGGGAATGTGAAGCGTCTGAGGTAAACCATGGAAATTTGTGTGGGGCCTGGATGTGGAAAGGGAGCTGTTGTTTCGGGCATTATTGCATAACAGGTAGAGACTGAGTGTGAATGAAAGGGGCCTTTGTTGCCTTTTCCTAGCGCTACCTCGCACACATGAGGGGGGAGGGGGATGGTATTGCACGTGTGGCGAGGTGGCGATGGGAATGAATAAAGGCAGACAGTGTGAATTGTGTGCATGGGTATATATGTATGTGTCTGTGTGTGTATATATATGTGTACATTGAGATGTATAGGTATGTATATTTGCGTGTGTGGACGTGTATGTATATACATGTGTATGGGGGTGGGTTGGGCCATTTCTTTCGTCTGTTTCCTTGCGCTACCTCGCAAACGCGGGAGACAGCAACGAAGCAGAATAATAAAAATATATATATATATATATATATATATATATATATATATATATATATATATATATATATATATATATATATATATATATATAAATATATATATATATATATATGTATATATATACATATATATATATATATATATATATATATATATATATATATATATATATATATATATATATATATATATATATATATATATATATATATATATGTATATATATATATATATACATATATATAAGTATATATATATATATATATATATGTATATCTTTTTTTTTTTTTTTGCTTTGTCGCTGTCTCCCGCGTTAGCGAGGTAGCGCAAGGAAACAGACGAAAGAAATGGCCCAACCCACCCCCATACACATGTATATACATACGTCCACACACGCAAATATACATATCTACACAGCTTTCCATGGTTTACCCCAGACGCTTCACATGCCTTGATTCAATCCAATGACAGCACGTCAACCCCGGTATACCACATCGCTCCAATTCACTCTATTCCTTGCCCTCCTTTCACCCTCCTGCATGTTCAGGCCCCGATCACACAAAATCTTTTTCACTCCATCTTTCCACCTCCAATTTGGTCTCCCTCTTCTCCTCGTTCCCTCCACCTCCGACACATATATCCTCTTGGTCAATCTTTCCTCACTCATTCTCTCCATGTGACCAAACCATTTCAAAACACCCTCTTCTGCTCTCTCAACCACGCTCTTTTTATTTCCACACATCTCTCTTACCCTTACGTTACTTACTCGATCAAACCACCTCACACCACACATTGTCCTCAAACATCTCATTTCCAGCACATCCATCCTCCTGCGCACAACTCTATCCATAGTCCACGCCTCGCAACCATACAACATTGTTGGAACCACTATTCCTTCAAACATACCCATTTTTGCTTTCCGAGATAATGTTCTCGACTTCCACACATTCTTCAAGGCTCCCAGAATTTTCGCCCCCTCCCCCACCCTATGATCCACTTCCGCTTCCATGTTTCCATCCGCTGCCAGATCCACTCCCAGATATCTAAAACACTTCACTTCCTCCAGTTTTTCTCCATTCAAACTCACCTCCCAATTGACTTGACCCTCAACCCTACTGTACCTAATAACCTTGCTCTTATTCACATTTACTCTTAACTTTCTTCTTTCACACACTTTACCAAACTCAGTCACCAGCTTCTGCAGTTTCTCACATGAATCAGCCACCAGCGCTGTATCATCAGCGAACAACAACTGACTCACTTCCCAAGCTCTCTCATCCCCAACAGACTTCATCCTTGCCCCTCTTTCCAAAACTCTTGCATTCACCTCCCTAACAACCCCATCCATAAACAAATTAAACAACCATGGAGACATCACACACCCCTGCCGCAAACCTACATTCACTGAGAACCAATCACTTTCCTCTCTTCCTACACGTACACATGCCTTACATCCTCGATAAAAACTTTTCACTGCTTCTAACAACTTGCCTCCCACACCATATATTCTTAATATCTTCCACAGAGCATCTCTATCAACTCTATCATATGCCTTCTCCAGATCCATAAATGCTACATACAAATCCATTTGCTTTTCTAAGTATTTCTCACATACATTCTTCAAAGCAAACACCTGATCGACACATCCTCTACCACTTCTGAAACCACACTGCTCTTCCCCAATCTGATGATCTGTACATGCCTTTACCCTCTCAATCAATACCCTCCCATACAATTTGCCAGGAATACTCAACAAACTTATACCTCTGTAATTTGAGCACTCACTCTTATCCCCTTTGCCTTTGTACAATGGCACTATGCACGCATTCCGCCAATCCTCAGGCACCTCACCATGAGTCATACATACATTAAATACCCTTACCAACCAGTCAACAATACAGTCACCCCCTTTTTTAATAAATTCCACTGCAATACCATCCAAACCTGCTGCCTTGCCGGCTTTCATCTTCCGCAAAGCTTTTACTACCTCTTCTCTGTTTACCAAATCATTTTCCCTAACCCTCGCACTTTGCACACCACCTCGAGCAAAACATCCTATATCTGCCACTCTATCATCAAACACATTCAACAAACCCTCAAAATACTCACGCCATCTCCTTCTCACATCACCACTACTTCTTATCACCTCCCCATTTGCGCCCTTCACTGAAGTTCCCATTTGCTCCCTTGTCTTACGCACTTTATTTACCTCATTCCAGAACATCTTTTTATTCTCCCTAAAATTTAATGATACTCTCTCACCCCAACTCTCATTTGCCCATTTTTTCACTTCTTCCCACCTTTGTCTTTACCTCCTGTCTCTTTCTTTTATACCTCTCCCACTCAATTTCATTTTTTCCCTGCAAAAATCGTCCAAATGCCTCTCTCTTCTCTTTCACTAATACTCTTACTTCTTCATCCCACCACTCACTACCCTTTCTAATCAACCCACCTCCCACTCTTCTCATGCCACAAGTATCTTTTGCGCAATCCATCACTGATTTCCGAAATACATCCCATTCCTCCCCCACTCCCCTTACTTCCATTGTTCTCACCTTTTTCCATTCTGTACACAGTCTCTCCTGGTACTTCCTCACACAAGTCTCCTTCCCAAGCTCACTTACTCTCACCACCCTCTTCACCCCAACATTCACTCTTCTTTTCTGGAAACCCATACAAATCTTCAGCTTAGCCTCCACAAGACAATGATCAGACATCCCTCCAGTTGCACCTCTCAGCACATTAACATCCAAAAGTCTATCTTTCGCGCGCCTGTCAATTAACACGTAATCCAATAACGCTCTCTGGCCATCTCTCCTACTTACATAAGTATACTTTTTATATCTCGCTTTTTAAACCAGGTATTCCCAATCATCAGTCCTTTTTCAGCACATAAATCTACAAGCTCTTCACCATTTCCATTTACAACACTTAACACCCCATGTATACCAATTATTCCCTCAACTGCCACATTACTCACCTTTGCATTCAAATCACCCAACACTATAACCCGGTCTCGTGCATCAAAAGCACTAACACACTCATTCAGCTGCTCCCAAAACACTTGCCTCTCATGATCTTTCTTCTCATGCCCAGGTGCATATGCACCAATAATCACCCATCTCTCTCCATCAACTTTCAGTTTTACCCATATCAATCGAGAATTTACTTTCTTACATTCTATCACATACTTCCACAACTCCTGTTTCAGGAGTACTGCTACTCTTTCCCTTGCTCTTGTCCTCTCACTAACCCCTGACTTTACTCCAAAGACATTCCCAAACCACTCTTCCCCTTTACCCTTGAGCTTCGTTTCACTCAGAGCCAAAACATCCAGGTTCCTTTCCTCAAACAAACTCCCTATCTCTCCTTTTTTCACATCTTGGTTATATCCACACACATTTAGGCACCCCAATCTGAGCCTTCGAGGAGGATGAGCACTCCCCGCGTGACTCCTTCTTCAGTTTCCTATTTTAGAAAGTTAAAAAAAATACAAGGAGGGGAGGATTTCTGGCCCCCCGCTCCCGTCCCCTCTAGTCGCTTTCTACGACACGCGAGGAATGCGTGGGAAGTATTCTTTCACTCCTATCCCCAGGGATAATATACATATATACATACACATACACATACATACACACACACACGCACACATACACACACACACACATACATATATATACATGTGAAAAATGTAAGAAACAATTTAGAAAACTGAAACTTCTAGCTTGAAATGAAATGAAAAAATGAATGTCACATAATGGTTCAACCTCTGGCTATGGAAAAAGGAAATGTTTAATCTATTTACACAAACGTCAATAGTAGTTCTCATCAATTTAACCACTGTATCAATAAGCTTCAATGTCTAAGCTACGTTTTTTCAATTTCACTATTTTCTTGTCAAAGCACAATGTATGAAAACTATCACTCCAGTAACACAACTATAAACATTTACTTTCCCTTTAAAAAAAAGTTCTGGGGAAGTCTGTCTCGATACACTGCGGGACACTCTACCACCTGGGGAGGTTTGTGTTGCAATGGTTCTTGATTCACAAACGTAGTAGCATCACTGGTGGGCCAAGGTAGTTCCGTTGGCATATATATATATATATATATATATATATATATATATATATATATATATATATATATATATATATATATATATATATATATATGAATATATATATATATATATATATATATATATATATATATATATATATATATATATATATATATATATATATATATATATATATATATATATAGTTTTATACTATTCGCCATTTCCCGCGTTAGCAAGGTAGCGTTAAGAAAAGAGGACTGGGCCTCTGAGGGAATATCATCACCTGGCCTCGTTCTCTGTTCCTTCTTTTGGAAAATTAAAAAAAAAAATGAAGAGGGGAGGATTTCCAGCCCCCCTCTCCCTCCCCTTTTAGTCGCCTTCTACGACACGCAGGGAATACGTGGAAAGTATTCTTTCTCCCCTATCCCCAGGGATAATATATATATATATATATATATATATATATATATATATATATATATATATATATATATATATATATATATATATATATATATATATATATATATATATATATATTATATATATATATATGATATATATATATATATATATATATATATATATATATATATATATATATATATATATATATATATATATAATATATATATATATATATATATATATATATATATATATATATATATATATATATATATATATATATATATATATATATATATATATATATATATATATATATATATATATATATATATATATATATATATATATATATATATATATATATATATAATATTTAATTTGTTTATGGATGGGGTTGTTAGGGAGGTAAATGCAAGAGTCTTGGAAAGAGGGGCAAGTATGAGGTCTGTTGGGGATGAGAGAGCTTGGAAAGTGAGTCAGTTGTTGTTCGCTGATGATACAGCGCTGGTGGCGGATTCATGTGAGAAACTGCAGAAGCTGGTGACGGAGTTTGGTAAAGTGTGTGGAAGAAGAAAGTTAAGAGTAAATGTGAATAAGAGCAAGGTTATTAGGTACAGTAGGGTTGAGGGTCAAGTCAATTGGGAGGTGAGTTTGAATGGAGAAAAACTGGAGGAAGTGAAGTGTTTTAGATATCTGGGAGTGGATCTGTCAGCGGATGGAACCATGGAAGCGGAAGTGGATCATAGGGTGGGGGAGGGGGCGAAAATTTTGGGAGCCTTGAAAAATGTGTGGAAGTCGAGAATATTATCCCGGAAAGCAAAAATGGGTATGTTTGAAGGAATAGTAGTTCCAACAATGTTGTATGGTTGCGAGGCGTGGGCTATGGATAGAGTTGTGCGCAGGAGGATGGATGTGCTGGAAATGAGATGTTTGAGGACAATGTGTGGTGTGAGGTGGTTTGATCGAGTAAGTAACGTAAGGGTAAGAGAGATGTGTGGAAATAAAAAGAGCGTGGTTGAGAGAGCAGAAGAGGGTGTTTTGAAATGGTTTGGGCACATGGAGAGAATGAGTGAGGAAAGATTGACCAAGAGGATATATGTGTCGGAGGTGGAGGGAACGAGGAGAAGAGGGAGACCAAATTGGAGGTGGAAAGATGGAGTGAAAAGGATTTTGTGTGATCGGGGCCTGAACATGCAGGAGGGTGAAAGGAGGGCAAGGAATAGAGTGAATTGGAGCGATGTGGTATACAGGGGTTGACGTGCTGTCAGTGGATTGAATCAAGGCATGTGAAGCGTCTGGGGTAAACCATGGAAAGCTGTGTAGATATGTATATTTGCGTGTGTGGACGTGTGTATGTACATGTGTATGGGGAGGGTTGGGCCATTTCTTTCGTCTGTTTCCTTGCGCTACCTCGCAAACGCGGGAGACAGCGACAAAGTATAAAAAAAAAAAAAAGAAATATATATATATATATGCCAACGGAACTACCTTGGCCCACCAGTGATGCTACTACGTTTGTGAATCAAGAACCATCTCTATCAACTCTATCATATGCCTTCTCCAGATCCATAAATGCTACATACAAATCCATTTGCTTTTCTAAGTATTTCTCACATACATTTTTCAAAGCAAACACCTGATCCACACATCCTCTACCACTTCTGAAACCACACTGCTCTTCCCCAATCTGATGCTCTGTACATGCCTTCACCCTCTCAATCAATACCCTCCCATATAATTTGCCAGGAATACTCAACAAACTTATACCTCTGTAATTTGAGCACTCACTCTTATCCCCTTTGCCTTTGTACAACGGCACTATGCACGCATTCCGCCAATGCTCAGGTACCTCACCATGAGTCATATATACATTAAATAACCTTACCAACCAGTCAACAATACAGTCACCCCCTTTTTTAATAAATTCCACTGCAATACCATCCAAACCTGCTGCCTTGCCTGCTTTCATCTTCCGCAAAGCTTTTACTACCTCTTCTCTGTTTACCAAATCATTTTCCCTAACCCTCGGGAACCCTTGGGAAGTGAGTCAGTTGTTGTTCGCTGATGATACAGCGCTGGTGGCTGATTCATGTGAGAAACTGCAGAAGCTGGTGACTGAGTTTCGTAAAGTGTGTGAAAGAAGAAAGTTAAGAGTAAATGTGAATAAGAGCAAGGTTATTAGGTACAGTAGGGTTGAGGGTCAAGTCAATTGGGAGGTGAGTTTGAATGGAGAAAAACTGGAGGAAGTGAAGTGTTTTAGATATCTGGGAGTGGATCTGGCAGCGGATGGAACCATGGAAGTGGAAGTGGATCATAGGGTGGGGGAGGGGGCGAAAATTCTGGGAGCCTTGAAGAATGTGTGGAAGTCGAGAACATTATCTCGGAAAGCAAAAATGGGTATGTTTGAAGGAATAGTGGTTCCAACAATGTTGTATGGTTGCGAGTCGTGGACTATGGATAGAGTTGTGCGCAGGAGGATGGATGTGCTGGAAATGAGATGTTTGAGGACAATGTGTGGTGTAAGGTGGTTTGATCGAGTAAGTAACGTAAGGGTAAGAGAGATGTGTGGAAATAAAAAGAGCGTGGTTGAGAGAGCAGAAGAGGGTGTTTTGAAATGGTTTGGTCACATGGAGAGAATGAGTGAGGAAAGATTGACCAAGAGGAAATATGTGTCGGAGGTGGAGGGAACGAGGAGAAGAGGGAGACCAAATTGGAGGTGGAAAGATGGAGTGAAAAATATTTTGTGTGATCGGGGCCTGAACATGCAGGAGGGTGAAAGGAGGGCAAGGAATAGAGTGAATTGGAGCGATGTGGTATACCGGGGTTGACGTGCTGTCAGTGGATTGAATCAAGGCATGTGAAGCGTCTGGGGTAAACCATGGAAAGCTGTGTAGGTATGTATATTTGCGTGTGTGTGGACGTATGTATATATATGTGTATGGGGTGGGTTGGGCCATTACTTTCGTCTGTTTCCTTGCGCTACCTCGCAAACGCGGGAGACAGCGACAAAGAAAATATATATATATATATATATATATATATATATATATATATATATATATATATATATATATATATATATATATATATATATATATATTCCTATGAGTCCACGGAGAAAAAGAAACACGAGAAGTTCCCAAGTGCACTTTCGTGTAATAATCACATCATCAGGGGAGACACAAGAGAGAAATATAACTGTCAGTTGATATACATCGAAGAGACTATACTAGGACGCCATTTGGTAAACATATGATTTTCCAAAACATACAAGGAGCGTTCATAAACATCATTTTACAAATCTTATCAACAATAAAGTTATCTAATTTGTACAGACCTTCACTAATATTAAGATTATAATTCTTTGTGTACTTAATAACAGAAGATTAATGATATTTCTCTTGGTAATAGAGTCAGAGATAACAACTGAGATGGCGTTACTCCAGTCAATACAATGATCATAGTTTTTAACATGATTAAAGAAGGTATTTGATTCTTGTCCCGTTCTTATAATATATTTATGTTGCTTAAGTCTAACAGAAAGATCCTTACCATTCTGACCAACATAAAATTTATCACAGTTTCCACAAGGAACTTTATAGATGCAACCAAGAGAATTTTCTGGTGAATTCCTGATTAAGATATTCTTTATAGTATTATCGTTGCTAAAGGCAACATTTACATTAAAGGATTTAAGGAACAAGGGAAGGAAAGTAAATTTATTATCAAAAGGGAGAACTAAAAGATTCTTGGTGTCAATGGGAGGTTTGGGCTCAACTCTATAAAATGATTTCTTTGCTAACTTAAGGGATTTATCAATGAAAGATCTAGGGTACTTTAACTTAGATCCAATAGAATATATCTTTTCAAACTCATCATCAATAAACTCTTGGCTGCAAATACGTAATGCCCTCAGGAACATAGATTGAAATGATGATGATTTAACTCTGTCATGTTGAGATGAGTAATAATGGATATATGAGCATACATTGGTGGGTTTTCTGTATATGCTAAACTTAAACTTGTTTCCTTGTCTATGGATCATGCAATCTAAAAATGGTAACATACCATTATTTTCATTTTCTACTGTAAATTTGATGGAAGGTACTAAATTGTTAAGTAAGGGGAGAAATATTTGTAAATTTCCATTTGTTGGCCAAACACAAAGAAAATCATCTTTATACCTAAACCAAATTGCATTAGAAGGTAAGATATCCTTTAGTAATTAGTAATTTTATAGAATTTATTAGAGTTGAGCGCAAACCTCTCATTGACACCAAGAATCTTTTAGTTCTCCGTTTTAATAATAATCTCACTTTGCTTCCCATGTTGCTTAAATCCTTTAATGTAAATGTTGCCTTTAGCAACAATAATACTATAAAGAATATCTTAATCAGGAATTCACCAGAAAATTCTCCTGGTTGTATCTATAAAGTTCCTTGTGGAAACTGTGATAAATTTTATGTTGGTCAGGCTGGTAAGGATCTTTCTGTTAGACTTAAGCAACATAGATATAGTACAAGAACGGGACAAGAGTCAAAGGCCTTGTTTAATCACGTTAAAAACTATGATCATTGTATTAACTGGATCGACGTCATCTCAGTTGTTAACTCTAACTCTATTACCAAGAGAAATAACATTGAATCTTTTATTATTAAGTACTCAAAGAATTTTAATCTTAATATTAGCGATGGTCTGTACAAATTAGATAACTTTATTGTTGATAAGATTTGTAAAATGATAAGTTTATGAACGCTCGTTGTATGTTTTGGACAATCATATGTTTACCAAATGGCGTCCTAGTTTCGTCTCTTCGATGTATATCAACTGACCGTTATATTTCACTCTTGTGTCTCCCCTGATGATTTCATTATTACACGAAAGTGCACTTGGGAACTTTTCGTGTTTCATTTTACCCGTGGACTCATAGGAACATCTTGATCACGCGCAAAATTGTGATCCTTTCCAATATATATATATATATATATATATATATATATATATATATATATATATATATATATATATATATATATATATATATATATATATATATATATATATATATATATATATATATATATGATAGAGTTGATAGAAGGTATTAAGATTATATGGTGTGGGAGGCAAGTTGTTAGAAGCAGTGAAAAGTTTTTATCGAGGATGTAAGGCATGTTTACGTGTAGGAAGAGAGGAAAGTGATTGGTTCTCAGTGAATATAGGTTTGCGGCAGGGGTGTGTGATGTCTCCATGGTTGTTTAATTTGTTTATGGATGGGGTTGTTAGGGAGGTGAATGCAAGAGTTTTGGAAAGAGGGGCAAGTATGAAGTCTTTTGGCTACGAGAGAGCTTGGGAAGTGAGTCAGTTGTTGTTCGTTGATGATACAGCGCTGATGGCTGATTCATGTGACAAACTGCAGAAGCTGGTGATTGAGTTTGGTAAAGTGTGTGAAAGAAGAAAGTTAAGAGTAAATGTGAATAAGAGCAAGGTTATTAGGTACAGTAGGGTTGAGGGTCAAGTCAATTGGGAGGTAAGTTTGAATGGAGAAAAACTGGAGGAAGTAAAGTGTTTTAGATATCTGGGAGTGGATCTGGCAGCGGATAGAACCATGGAAACGGAAGTGGATCATACTGTGGGGGAGGGGGAGAAAATCCTGGGAGCCTTGAAGAATGTGTGGAAGTAGAGAACATTATCTCGGAAAGCAAAAATGGGTATGTTTCAAGGAATAGTGGTTCCAACAATGTTATGTGGCTGCAAGGCGTGGGCTATGGATAGAGTTGTGCGCAGGAGGATGGATGTGCTGGAAATGAGATGTTTGAGGACAATGTGTGGTGTGAGGTAGTTTGATCGAGTAAGTAACCTAAGGGTGAGAGAGATGTGTGGAAATAAAATGAGCGTGGTTGAGAGAGCAGAAGAGGGTGTTTTCAAATGGTTTGGGCACATGGAGAGAATGAGCGAGGAAAGACTGACCAAGAGGATATATGTGTCGGAGGTGGAGGGAACGAGGAGAAGTGGGAGACCAAATTGGAGGTGGAAAGATGGAGTGAAAAAGATTTTGTGTGATCGGGGCCTGAACATGCTGGAGGGTGAAAGGCGGGCAAGGAATAGAGTGAATTGGATCGATGTGGTATACCGAGGTTGACATGCTGTCAGTGGATTGAATCAGGGCATTTGAAGCGTCTGGGTTAAACCATGGAAAGCTGTGTAGGTATGTATATTTGCGTGTGTGGACGTATGTATATACATGTGTATGGGGATGGGTTGGGCCATTTCTTTCGTCTGTTTCCTTGCGCTACCTCGCAAACGCGGGAGACAGCGACAAAGAAAAAATATATATATATATATATATATATATATATATATATATATATATATATATATATATATATATATATATATATATATATATATATATATATATATGAATATATATATATATATATATATATATATATATATATATATATATATATATATATATATATATATATATATATATATATATATATATATATATATATATATATATATATATATATATACATATATATATATATATATATATATATATATATATATATATATATATATATATATATATATATATATATATATATTTATATATATTGCGAAGAGTGGTTTGGGAATGTCTTGGGAGTAAAGTCAGGGGTTAGTGAGAGGACAAGGGCAAGGGAAGGAGTAACACTACTCCTCAAACAGGAGTTGTGGGAGTATGTGATAGAATGTAAGAAAGTAAATTCTCGATTAATATGGGTAAAACTGAAAGTTGATGGAGAGAGATGGGTGATCATTGGTGCATATGCACCTGGGCATGAGAAGAAAGATCATGACAGGTAAGTGTTTTGGGAGCAGCTGAATCAGTGTGTCAGTGGTTTTGATGCACAAGACCGGCTTGTAGTGATGGGTGATTTGAATGGAAAGGTGAGTAATGTAGCAGTTGAGGGAATAATTGGTATACATGGGGTGTTCAGTGCTGTAAATGGAAATGGTGAAGAGCTTGTAGATTTATTTGCTGAAAAAGGACTGGTGATTGGGAATACCTGGTTTGAAAAGCTAGATATACATAAGTATACGTATGTAGCTTATTGATACAGTGGTGAAATTGATGAGAACTGCTATTGACGTTTGTGTGAATAAATTGTACATTTCCTTTTCCATAGCCAGAGGTTGAACCATTATGTGACATTCATTTTTTTTCATTCATTTCAGGCTGGGAGTTTGTTTTCTGGATTGTTTCTTACATTTTTCATATGTATATATATGTATGTGTGTGTGTGTTTGTGTATGTGCGTATGTGTGTGTATGTGTGTGTGTGTGTATATGTATATATATATGTATATTATCCCTGGGGATAGGGGTGAAAGAATACTTCCCACGTATTCCTCGCGTGTCGTAGAAAGCGACTAGAGGGGACGGGAGCGGGGGGCCGGAAATCCTCCCCTCCTTGTATTAACTTTCTAAAATGGGAAACAGAAGAAGGAGTCACGCGGGGAGTGATCATCCTCCTCGAAGGCTCAGAGTGGGGTGCCTAAATGTGTGTGGATGTAACCAAGATGTGAAAAAAGGAGAGATAGGTAGTATGTTTGAGGAAAGGAACCTGGATGTTTTGGCTCTGAGTGAAACGAAGCTCAATGGTAAAGGGGAAGAGTGGTTTGGAAATGTCTGGGGAGTGAAGTCAGGGGTTAGTGAGAGGACAAGAGCAAGGGAAGGAGTAGCAATACTCCTGAAACAGTTGTGGGAGTATGTGATAGAATGTAAGAAAGTAAATTCTCGATTAATATGGGTAAAATTGAAAGTTGATGGAGAGAGGTGGGTGATTATTGGTGCATGTGCACCTGGGCATGAGAAGAAAGATCATGAGAGGCAAGTGTTTTGGGAGCAGCTGAATGAGTGTGTTAGCGGTTTTGATGCACGAGACCGGGTTATAGTGATGGGTGATTTGAATGCAAAGGTGAGTAATGTGGCAGTTGAGGGAATAATTGGTATGCATGGGGTGTTCAGTGTTGTAAATGGAAATGGTGAAGAGCTTGTAGATTTATGTGCTGAAAAAGGACTGATGATTGGGAATACCTGGTTTAAAAAGCGAGATATACATAAGTATACTTATGTAAGTAGGAGAGATGGCCAGAGAGCGTTATTGGATTACGTGTTAATTGACAGTCGTGCGAAAGAGAGACTTTTGGATGTTAATGTGCTGAGAGGTGCAACTGGAGGGATGTCTGATCATTATCTTGTGGAGGCTAAGGTGAAGCTTAGTATAGGTTTTCAGAAAAGAGGAGTGAATGTTGGGGTGAAGAAGGTGGTGAGAGTAAGTGAGCTTGGGAAGGAGACCTGTGTGGGGAAGTACCAGGAGAGACTGTGTACAGAATGGAAAAAGGTGAGAACAATGGAAGTAAGGGGAGTGGGGGAGGAATGGGATGTATTTAGGGAATCAGTGATGGATTGCGCAAAAGATGCTTGTGGCATGAGAAGAGTGGGAGGTGGGCTGTTTAGAAAGGGTAGTGAGTGGTGGGATGAAAAAGTAAGAGTATTAGTGAAAGAGAAGAGAGAGGCATTTGGACGATTTTTGCAGGGAAAAAATGCAATTGAGTGGGAGAAGTATAAAAGAAAGAGACAGGAGGTCAAGAGAAAGGTGCAAGAGGTGAAAAAAAGGGCAAATGAGAGTTGGGGTGAGAGACTATCAGTAAATTTTAGGGAGAATAAAAAGATGTTCTGTAAGGAGGTAAATAAAGTGCGTAAGACAAGGGAGCAAATGGGAACTTCAGTGAAGGGCGTAAATGGGGAGGTGATAACAAGTAGTGGTGATGTGAGAAGGAGATGGAATGAGTATTTTGAAGGTTTGTTGAATGTGTCTGATGACAGAGTGGCAGATATAGTGAGAGGGTTAGGGAAAATGATTTGGTAAACAGAGAAGAGGTAGTAAAAGCTTTGCGGAAGATGAAAGCCGGCAAGGCAGCAGGATTGGATGGTATTGCAGTGGAATTTATTAAAAAAGGGGGTGACTGTATTGTTGATTGGTTGGTAAGGTTATTTAATGTATGTATGACTCATGGTGAGGTGCCTGAGGATTGGCGGAATGCGTGCATAGTGCCATTGTACAAAGGCAAAGGGGATAAGAGTGAGTGCTCAAATTACAGAGGTATAAGTTTGTTGAGTATTCCTGGTAAATTATATGGGAGGGTATTGATTGAGAGGGTGAAGGCATGTACAGAGCATCAGATTGGGGAAGAGCAGTGCGGTTTCAGAAGTGGTAGAGGATGTGTGGATCAGGTGTTTGCTTTGAAGAATGTATGTGAGAAATACTTAGAAAAGCAAATGGATTTGTATGTAGCATTTATGGATCTGGAGAAGGCATATGATAGAGTTGATAGAGATGCTCTGTGGAAGGTATTAAGAATATATGGTGTGGGAGGCAAGTTGTTAGAAGCATTGAAAAGTTTTTATCGAGGATGTAAGGCATGTGTACGTGTAGGAAGAGAGGAAAGTGATTGGTTCTCAGTGAATGTAGGTTTGCGGCAGGGGTGTGTGATGTCTCCATGGTTGTTTAATTTGTTTATGGATGGGGTTGTTAGGGAGGTAAATGCAAGAGTCCTGGAAAGAGGGGCAAGTATGAAGTCTGTTGGGGATGAGAGAGCTTGGGAAGTGAGTCAGTTGTTGTTCGCTGATGATACAGCGCTGGTGGCTGATTCATGTGAGAAACTGCAGAAGCTGGTGACTGAGTTTGGTAAAGTGTGTGGAAGAAGAAAGTTAAGAGTAAATGTGAATAAGTGCAAGGTTATTAGGTACAGTAGGGTTGAGGGTCAAGTCAATTGGGAGGTGAGTTTGAATGGAGAAAAACTGGAGGAAGTGAAGTGTTTTAGATATCTGGGAGTGGATCTGTCAGCGGATGGAACCATGGAAGCGGAAGTGGATCATAGGGTGGGGGAGGGGGCGAAAATTTTGGGAGCCTTGAAAAATGTGTGGAAGTCGAGAACATTATCTCGGAAAGCAAAAATGGGTATGTTTGAAGGAATAGTGGTTCCAACAATGCTGTATGGTTGCGAGGCGTGGGCTATGGATAGAGTTGTGCGCAGGAGGATGGATGTGCTGGAAATGAGATGTTTGAGGACAATGTGTGGTGTGAGGTGGTTTGATCGAGTAAGTAACGTAAGGGTAAGAGAGATGTGTGGAAATAAAAAGAGCGTGGTTGAGAGAGCAGAAGAGGGTGTTTTGAAATGGTTTGGGCACATGGAGAGAATGAGTGAGGAAAGATTGACCAAGAGGATATATGTGTCTTAGGTGGAGGGAACGAGGAGAAGAGGGAGACCAAATTGGAGGTGGAAAGATGGAGTGAAAAAGATTTTGTGTGATCGGGGCCTGAACATGCAGGAGGGTGAAAGGAGGGCAAGGAATAGAGTGAATTGGAGCGATGTGGTATACAGGGGTTGACGTGCTGTCAGTGGATTGAATCAAGGCATGTGAAGCGTCTGGGGTAAACCATGGAAAGCTGTGTAGGTATGTATATTTGCGTGTGTGGATGTGTGTATGTACATGTGTATGGGGGGGGGGGGGTTGGGCCATTTCTTTCGTCTGTTTCCTTGCGCTACCTCGTAAACGCGGGAGACAGCGACAAAGTATAAAAAAAAAAAAAAAAAAACGTATGTAAGTAGGAGAGATGGGCAGAGAGCGTTATTGGATTATGTGTTAATTGACAGACGTGCGAAAGAGAGACTTTTGGATGTTAATGTGATGTGAGGTGCAACTGGAGGGATGTCTGATCATTATCTTGTGGAGGCTAAGGTGAAGGTTTGTATGGGTTTTCTGAAAAGAAGAGTGAATGTTGGAGTGAAGAGGGTGGTGAGAGTAAGTAAGCTTGGGAAGGAGACTTGTGTGAGGAAGTACCAGGAGAGACTAAGTACAGAATGGTAAAAGGTGAGAACAATAGAAGTAAGGGGAGTGGGGGAGGAATGGGATGTATTTAGGGAATTAGTGATGGAGTGCGATGGATGCCCTGATTCAATCCAATGATAGCACGTTAACCCCGGTATACCATATTGATCCAATTCACTCTATTCCTTGCCCTCCTTTCACCCTCCTGCATGTTCAGGCCCCGATCACACAAAATCTTTTTCACTCCATCTTTCCACCTCCAATTTGGTCTGCCACATCTCCTCGGGCCCTCCACCTCCGACACATATATCCTCTCGGTCAATCTTTCCTCATTCATTCTCTCCATGTGCCCAAACCATTTCAAAACACCCTCTTCTGCTCTCTCAACCACGCTCTTTTTATTTCCACACATCTCTCTTACCCTTACATTACTTACTCGATCAAACCACCTCACACCACACATTGTCCTCAAACATCTCATTTCCAGCACATCCACCCTCCTGCGCACAAATCTATCCATAGCCCACGCCTCGCAACCATACAACATTGTTGGAACCACTATTCTTTCAAACATACCCATTTCTACTTTCCGAGATAATATTCTCGACTTCCACAAATTCTTCAAGGCTCCCAAGATTTTCGCCCCCTTCCCCACCCTATGATTCAATTCCGCTTCCATGGTTCCATCCGCTGCCAGATCCACTCCTACATATCTAAAACACTTTACTTCCTCCAGTTTTTCTCCATTCAAACTTACCTCCCTATTGACTTGACCCTCAACCCTACTGTACCTAATATCCTTGCTTTTATTCACATTTACTCTTAACTTTCTTTTTTCACACACTTTACCAAACTCAGTCACCAGCTTCTGCAGTTTCTCACATGAATCAGCCACTAGCGCTGTATCATCAGCGAACAACAACTGACTCACTTCCAGGCTCTCTCATCCACAAGAGACTGCAAACTTGCCCCTCTTTCCAAAACTCTTGCCTTCACCTCCCTAACAACCCCATCCATGAACAAATTAAACAACCATGGAGACATCACACGCCCCTGCCGCAAACCTACATTCACTGAGAAACAATCACTTTCCTCTCTTCCTACACGTACACATGCCTTACATCCTCGATAAAAACTTTTCACTTCTTCTAACAACTTGCCTCACACACCATATATTCATAATACCTTCCACTGAGCATCTCTGTCAACTCTATCATATGCCTTCTCCAGATCCATAAATGCTACATACAAATCCATTTGCTTTTCTAAGTATTTCTCACATACATTCTTCAAAGCAAACACCTGATCCACACATCCTCTACCACTTCTGAAACCACACTGCTCTTCCCCAATCTGATGCTCTGTACATGCCTTCACCCTCTCAATCAATACCCTCCCATATAATTTACCAGGAATACTCAACAAACTTATACCTCTGTAATTTGAGCACTCACTCTTATCCCCTTTGCCTTTGTACAATGGCACTATGCACGAATTCCGCCAGTCCTCAGGCACCTCACCATGAGTCATACATACATTAAATAACCTTACCAACCAGTCAACAATACAGTCACCCCCTTTTTTAATAAATTCCACTGCAAGACCATCCAAACCTGCTGCCTTGCCGGCTTTCATCTTCCGTTATTCCGTATTCCAATAACGCTCTCTGGCCATCTCTCCTACTTACATACGTATACTTATGTATATCTCGCTTTTTAAACCAGGTATTCCCAATCACCAGTCCTTTTTCAGCACATAAATCTACAAGCTCATCAACATTTCCATTTACAACACTGAACACCCCATGTGTACCAATTATTCCCTCAACTGCCACATTAATCACCTTTGCTTTCCAATCACCCATCACAATAACCCGGTCTCGTGCATCAAAACCACTAACACACTCATTCAGCTGCTCCCAAAACACTTGCCTCTCAGGATCTTTCTTCTCATGCCCAGGTGCATATGCACCAATAGTCACCCATCTCTCTCCATGAACTTTCAGTTTTACCCATATCAATCGAGAATTTACTTTCTTAAAAAAATATCACATACTCCCACAACTCCTGTTTCAGGAGTACTGCTACTCTTTCCCTTGCTCTTGTCCTTTCACTAACCCCTGACTTTACTCCAAAGACATTCCCAAACCACGCTTCCCCTTTACCCTTGAGCTTCGTTTCACTCAGAGCCAAAACATCCAGGTTCCTTTCCTCAAACATACTCCCTATCTCTCCTTTTTTCACATCTTGGTTACATCCACACACATTTAGACACCCCAGTCTGAGCCTTGGAGGAGGATGAGCACTCCCCGCGTGACTCCTTCTTCTGTTTCCATTTTGGAAAGTTAAAAAAAAAATACAAGAACGGGAGGATTTCTGGCCCCCCGCTCACGTCCCCTCTAGTCGCCTTCTACGACACGTGAGGAATGCGTGGGAAGTATTCTTTCACCCCTATCCCCAGGGATAACATACATACATATGCATATATATATATATATGTATATATATATATATATATATATACACATATACATATATATACATATGAAAAGTGTAAGAAATAATTCAGAAAACTGAATCTTCTAGCTTGAAATAAATAAATAAATAAATATATATATATATATATATATATATATATATATATATATATATTAATCTTAATACCTTCCACAGAGCATCTCTATCAACTCTATCATATGCCTTCTCCAGATCCATAAATGCTACATACAAATCCATTTGCTTTTCTAAGTATTTCTCACATACATTCTTCAAAGCAAACACCTGATCCACACATCCTCTACCACTTCTGAAACCGCACTGCTCTTCCCCAATCTGATGCTCTGTACATGCCTTCACCCTCTCAATCAATACCCTCCCATATAATTTACCAGGAATACTCAACAAACTTATACCTCTGTAATTTGAGCACTCACTCTTATCCCCTTTGCCTTTGTACAATGGCACTATGCACGCATTCCGCCAATCCTCAGGCACCTCACCATGAGTCATACATACATTAAATAACCTTACCAACCAGTCAACAATACAGTCACCCCCTTTTTTAATAAATTCCACTGCGATACCATCCAAACCTGCTGCCTTGCCGGCTTTCATCTTTCGCAAAGCTTTTACTACCTCTTCTCTGTTTACCAAATCATTTTCCCTAACCCTCTCACTTTGCACACCACCTCGACCAAAACACCCTATATCTGCCACTCTGTCATCAGACACATTCAACAAACCTTCAAAATACTCATTCCATCTCCTTCTCACATCACCACTACTTGTTATCACCTCCCCATTTACGCCCTTCACTGAAGTTCCCATTTGCTCCCTTGTCTTACGCACCCTATTTACCTCCTTCCAGAACATCTTTTTATTCTCCCTAAAATTTACTGATAGTCTCTCACCCCAACTCTCATTTGCCCTTTTTTTCACCTCTTGCACCTTTCTCTTGACCTCCTGTCTCTTTCTTTTATACTTCTCCCACTCAATTGCATTTTTTCCCTGCAAAAATCGTCCAAATGCCTCTCTCTTCTCTTTCACTGATACTCTTACTTCTTCATCCCACCACTCACTACCCTTTCTAAACAGCCCACCTCCCACTCTTCTCATGCCACAAGCATCTTTTGCGCAATCCATCACTGATTCCCTAAATACATCCCATTCCTCCCCCACTCCCCTTACTTCCATTGTTCTCACCTTTTTCCATTCTGTACACAGTCTCTCCTGGTACTTCCCCACACAGGTCTCCTTCCCAAGCTCACTTACTCTCACCACCTTCTTCACCCCAACATTCACTCCTCTTTTCTGAAAACCCATACTAATCTTCACCTTAGCCTCCACAAGATAATGATCAGACATCCCTCCAGTTGCACCTCTCAGCACATTAACATCCAAAAGTCTCTCTTTCGCACGCCTGTCAATTAACACGTAATCCAATAACGCTCTCTGGCCATCTCTCCTACTTACATAAGTATACTTATGTATATCTCGCTTTTTAAACCAGGTATTCCCAATCATCAATCCTTTTTCAGCACATAAATCTACAAGCTCTTCACCATTTCCATTTACAACACTGAACACCCCATGCATACCAATTATTCCCTCAACTGCCACATTACTCACCTTTGCATTCAAATCACCCATCACTATAACCCGGTCTCGTGCATCAAAACCGCTAACACACTCATTCAGCTGCTCCCAAAACACTTGCCTCTCATGATCTTTCTTCTCATGCCCAGGTGCATATGCACCAATAATCACCCACCTCTCTCCATCAACTTTCAATTTTACCCATATTAATCGAGAATTTACTTTCTTACATTCTATCACATACTCCCACAACTCCTGTTTCAGGAGTATTGCTACTCCTTCCCTTGCTCTTGTCCTCTCACTAACCCCTGACTTCACTCCCCAGACATTTCCAAACCACTCTTCCCCTTTACCCTTGAGCTTCGTTTCACTCAGAGCCAAAACATCCAGGTTCCTTTCCTCAAACATACTACCTATCTCTCCTTTTTTCACATCTTGGTTACATCCACACACATTTAGGCACCCCACTCTGAGCCTTCGAGGAGGATGATCACTCCCCGCGTGACTCCTTCTTCTGTTTCCCATTTTAGAAAGTTAATACAAGGAGGGGAGGATTTCCGGCCCCCCGCTCCCGTCCCCTCTAGTCGCTTTCTACGACACGCGAGGAATACGTATTAAGGAAGGTATTAAGAATATATGGTGTGGGAGGCAAGTTGTTAGAAGCAGTGAAAAGTTTTTATCGAGGATGTAAGGCATGTGTACGTGTAGGAAGAGAGGAAAGTGATTGGTTCTCAGTGAATGTAGGTTTGCGGCAGGGGTGTGTGATGTCTCCATGGTTGTTTAATTTGTTTATGGATGGGGTTGTTAGGGAGGTAAATGCAAGAGTCCTGGAAAGAGGGGCAAGTATGAAGTCTGTTGGGGATGAGAGAGCTTGGGAAGTGAGTCAGTTGTTGTTCGCTGATGATACAGCGCTGGTGGCTGATTCATGTGAGAAACTGCAGAAGCTGGTGACTGAGTTTGGTAAAGTGTGTGGAAGAAGAAAGTTAAGAGTAAATGTGAATAAGAGCAAGGTTATTAGGTACAGTAGGGTTGAGGGTCAAGTCAATTGGGAGGTGAGTTTGAATGGAGAAAAACTGGAGGAAGTGAAGTGTTTTAGATATCTGGGAGTGGATCTGGCAGCGGATGGAACCATGGAAGCGGAAGTGGATCATAGGGTGGGGGAGGGGGCGAAAATTTTGGGAGCCTTGAAAAATGTGTGGAAGTCGAGAACATTATCTCGGAAAGCAAAAATGGGTATGTTTGAGGGAATGGTGGTTCCAACAATGTTGTATGGTTGCGAGGCGTGGGCTATGGATAGAGTTGTGCGCAGGAGGATGGATGTGCTGGAAATGAGATGTTTGAGGACAATGTGTGGTGTGAGGTGGTTTGATCGAGTAAGTAACGTAAGGGTAAGAGAGATGTGTGGAAATAAAAAGAGCGTGGTTGAGAGAGCAGAAGAGGGTGGTTTGAAATGGTTTGGGCACATGGAGAGAATGAGTGAGGAAAGATTGACCAAGAGGATATATGTGTCGGAGGTGGAGGGAACGAGGAGAAGAGGGAGACCAAATTGGAGGTGGAAAGATGGAGTGAAAAAGATTTTGTGTGATCGGGGCCTGAACATGCAGGAGGGTGAAAGGAGGGCAAGGAATAGAGTGAATTGGAGCGATGTGGTATACAGGGGTTGACGTGCTGTCAGTGGATTGAATCAAGGCATGTGAAGCGTCTGGGGTAAACCATGGAAAGCTGTGTAGGTATGTATATTTGCGTGTGTGGACGTGTGTATGTACATGTGTATGGGGGGGGGGGTTGGGCCATTTCTTTCGTCTGTTTCCTTGCGCTACCTCGCAAACGCGGGAGACAGCGACAAAGTATAAAAAAAAAAAAAAAAAAAAAAAAAAATATATATATATATATATATATATATATATATATATATATATATATATATATATATATATATATATTTTTTTTTTTTTTTTTTTTTTTTTTGCCGCTGTCTCCCGCGTTTGCGAGGTAGCGCAAAGAAACAGACGAAAGAAATGGCCCAACCCACCCCCATACACATGTATATACATACGTCCACACACACAAATATACATACCTACACAGCTTTCCATGGTTTACCCCAGACGCTTCACATGCCTTGATTCAATCCACTGACAGCACGTCAACCCCGGTATACCACATCGCTCCAATTCACTCTATTCCTTGCCCTTCTTTCACCCTCCTGCATGTTCAGGCCCCGATCACACAAAATCTTTTTCACTCCATCTTTCCACCTCCAATTTGGTCTCCCTCTTCTCCTCGTTCCCTCCACCTCCGACACATATATCCTCTTGGTCAATCTTTCCTCACTCATTCTCTCCATGTGCCCAAACCATTTCAAAACACCCTCTTCTGCTCTCTCAACCACGCTCTTTTTATTTCCACACATCTCTCTTACCCTTACGTTACTTACTCGATCAAACCACCTCACACCACACATTGTCCTCAAACATCTCATATCCAGCACATCCATCCTCATGCGCACCACTCTATCCATAGCCCAAGCCTCGCAACCATACAACATTGTTGGAACCACTATTCCTTCAAACATACCCATTTTTGCTTTCCGAGATAATGTTCTCGACTTCCAAACATTCTTCAAGGCTCCCAGGATTTTCGCCCCCTCCCCCACCCTACGATTCACTTCCGCTTCCATGCTTCCATCCGCTGCCAGATATCTAAAACACTTTACTTCCTCCAGTTTTTCTCCATTCAAACATACCTCCCATTTGACTTGACCCTCAACCCTACTGTACCTAATAACCTTGCTCTTATTCACATTTACTCTTAACTTTCTTCTTTCACACACTTTACCAAACTCAGTCACCAGCTTCTGCAGTTTCTCACATGAATCAGCCACCAGCGCTGTATCATCAGCGAACAACAACTGACTCACTTCCCAAGCTCTCTCATCCACAACAGACTTCATGCTTGCACCTCTTTCCAAAACTCTTGCATTCACCTCTCTAACAACCCCATCCATAAACAAATCAAACAACCATAGAGACATCACACACCCCTGCCGCAAACCTACATTCACTGAGACCCAATCACTTTCCTCTCTTCCTACACGTACACATGCCTTACATCCTCGATAAAAACTTTTCATTGCTTCTAACAACTTACCTCCCACACCATATATTCTTAATACCTTCCACAGAGCATCTCTATGAATTCTGTCATATCCCTTCTCCAGATCCATAAATGCTACAGACAAATCCATTTGCTTTTCTAAGTATTTCTCATATACATTCTTCAAAACAAACAACTGATCCACACATCCTCTACCACTTCTGAAACCACACTGCTCCTCCCCAATCTGAGGCTCTGTGCATACCTCCACCCTCTCAATCAATACCCTCCCATATAATTGACCAGGAATACTCAACAAACTTATACCTCTGTAATTTGAGCACTCACTCTTATCCCCTTTGCCTTTGTACAATGGCACTATGCACGCATTCCGCCAATCCTGAGGCACCTCACCATGAGTCATACGTACATTAAATAACATTACCAACCAGTCAACAATACAGTCACCCCCTTAATAGATTCCACTGCAATACCATCCAAACCTGCTGCCTTGCCGGCTTTCATCTTCCGTAAAGCTTTTACTAACCTCTTCTTTGTTTACCAAATCATTTTCCCTAACCCTCTCACTTTGCACACCACCTCGACCAAAACACCCTATATCTGCCACTCTATCATCAACCACGTTCAACAAACCTTCAAAATACTCACTCCATCTCCTTCTCACATCACCACTACTTGTTATCACCTCCCCATTAGCGCCCTTCACTAAATGCTGGAAAGGAGATGTTTGAGGACAATGTGTGGTGTGAGGTGGTTTGATCGAGTAAGTAATGTAAGGGTATGATAGATGTATGGAAATAAAAAGAGCGTGGTTGAGAGAGGAGAAGAGGGTGTTTTGAAATGGTTTGGGCACATGGAGAGAATGAGTGAGAAAGATTGACCAAGAGGATAAATATGTCGGAGGTGGAGGGAACGAGAAGTGGGAGACCAAATTGGAGGTGGAAAGATGGAGTGAAAAAGATTTTGTGTGATCGGGGCCTGAACATGGAGGAGGGTGAAAGGCGGGTAAGGAATAGAGTGAATTGGATCGATGTGGTATACCGGGGTTGACGTTCTGTCAGTGGATTGAATCAGGGCATGTAAAGCGTCAGGGGTAAACCATGGAAAGTTGCGTGGGGCCTGGATGTGGAAAGGGAGCTGTGGTTTCGCGCATTATTGCATGACAGCTAGAGATTGAGTGTGAACGAATGGGGTCTTTGTTGTCTTTTCCTAGCGCTACCTTGCGCACATGAGGGGGGGAGGGGGATGGTATTCCATGTGTGGCGAGGTGGCGATGGGAATGAATAAAGGTAGACAGTGTGAATTGTGTGCATGGGTATATATGTATGTGTCTGTTTGTGTATGTATATGTATGCATTGAGATGTATATGTATGTATATTTGCGTGTGTGGACTTGTATGTGTATACATGTGTATGGGGGTGGGTTGGGCCATTTTATTTCGTCTGTTTCCTTGCGCTACCTCGCAAACGCGGGAGACAGCGACAAAGCGAAATAAATAAATAAATAAAATAATATGTAAGAGCAAGGTTATTAGGTACAGTAAAGTTGAGGGACAAGTCATTTGGGAGGTAAGTTTGATTGGAGAAAAACTGGAGATAGATAAGTGTTTTAGATATCTGGGAGTGGATTTGGCAGCGGATGGAACCTGGAAGCAGTAGTGAGTTAGAGGATGGGGGATGGGACGAAGGTTCTGGGAGCATTGAAGAATATGTGGAAGGCGAGGACATTATCTCAGAAAGCAAAAATGGTTATGTTTGAAGGAATAGTGGTTCTAACAATGTTATATGATTGCGAGGCGTGGGCTATAGATAGGGTTGTGCGGACGAGGGTGGATATGTTAGAAATGAGATGTTTGAGGACAGTATGTGGTGTGAGGTGGTTTGATCGAGTAAGTAATGAAAGGGTAAGAGAGATGTGTGGTAATAAAAAAAAGTGTAGTTGAGAAAGCAGAAGAAGGTGTATCGAAATGGTTTGGTCGCATGGAGAGAAAGAGTGAGGAAAGATTGAAAAAGAGGATATATGTGTCAGAGGTAGAGGGAACGAGGAGAAGTGGGAGACAAAATTGGAGGAGGAAGGATGGAGTGAAAAAGATTTTGAGCAGTTGGGGCCTGAATTATGCAGAGGGTGAAAGGCGTGCAAGAATAGAGTGAATTGGAACGATGTGGGGTCGATGGGCTGTCAGTGGATTGAACCAAGGCATGTGAAGCATCTGGGGTAAACCATGGAAAGTTCTGTGGGGCCTGGATGTGGAAAGGGAGCTGTGGTTTCGGTGCATTATTACATGACAGCTAGAGACTGAGTGTGAACGAATGGGGCCTTTGTTGTCTTTTCCTAGCGCTACCTCGCATGTGTGGTCAGGTGGCGATGGGAATGAATAAAGGCAGACAGTATGAATTATTTACATGTGTATATATGTATATGTCTGTGTGTGGACGTGTATGTATATACATGTGTATGTGGGTGGTTTGGGCCATTCTTTCGTCTGTTTCCTTATGCTACCTCGCTAATGCGGAAGACAGCGACAAAGCAAAATAAATAAATAAGATATATATATATATATATATATATATATATATATATATATATATATATATATATATATATATATATATATATATATATATATATATATATATATATATCAACTATCCATAATCATTGTATCCTGGCTCATCGAGTTAGCGTCAGGAGACAAACAAAGAATCACCCATCCACTCACATACCCACATATTCATATACATAAACGCCCACATATGCACATACACATACATATACATATCAACATATACATGCATATAAATACAGACGTTACATACATACATATATACATATTCATACTTTCTTGTCTTCACCTTTTCTTGTCCCTTCCCCGCCCCATAGGAAAATAACTTTGCTATCCCCTGCTTCAGCGAGGCAGCACTGGAAATGCAGACAAAAAGACACCATTCGTTCACATTCAGTCTCTAGCTGTCATGTCTAATGCACCGACACTACACCTCCCTATTTATATCCATGCCCCACAAAAATTATTCATTGCTTACTCCGGACTTTTCACATTCCCTGATTCAATTCAATGATAACACGTCGATCCCGATATACCATATCGTTCCAGTTCACTCTAATCCTTGCACACCTCTCACCCCCCTGTATGTTCAGACCCCGGTCGCTTGAAATCTTTTTCACTCCATCCTTCCACTTCCAATTTGGTCTCTCGCTTGTCCTTGTTCCCTCTACCTTCGACACATATATCCTCTTTGTTAATCTTTCCTCACTTATTCTTTCCATATGTCCAAAAAATTTCAACACACCCTCTTCTACTCTCTCAACCACATTCTTTTTATTTCTGCCCATCTCTCTTACCCTTTCGTTACTCGATCAAGCCACCTCACACCATATATTGTCCTCAACCATTTAATTTCCAACACAACGCCTCCGCACAACCCAATCAATAGCCCATGCCTCACAACCATATAACATTGTTGGAACTACTATTCCTTCAAACATACCCATTTTTGCTCTCCGAGATAATTTTCTCTCCTTCCCTACATTTTTCATCGCCTCCCAGACATTCGCCCCCTCTCCCACCCTGTGACTTCCACTTCCATGGTTCCATCCGCTGCTAAGTCCACTCACAGATATCTAAAACACTTCACTTCCTCCAGTTTTTCTCCAATCAAACTTACATCCCAATTAATTTTTTCCCCAACCCTACTGTATCTAATAACCTTGGTCTTATTCGCATTTACTCTCAACTTTCTTCTTTCACACATTACCAAACTCAGTCACCAGCCTCAACAGTTTTCACGCGAGTCAACCACCAGCGCTGTATCATCGACTAACAACAACTGACTCACTTCCCAAGCCCTCTCTCCCACAACAGACTTCATACTCACCCCTCTCTCCAAAATTCTTGCACTTACCTCCCTAACCACTCCATCTATTTGAAAATCAAACAATCATTGGGACATCACACACCCCTGCCGGAAACCGACATTTGCTGGAAACTAATCACTCTCTTCTCTTCCTACTCGTACACCTGCGGCCATAATTCCCTGGACATCGTTGGTGAAACCTGGCATCTCGCAGACGTTGTAAACATATAGTAATCGTAGCATTTATTTACTGTTCATATATACGGGACAATGTTATGGTTCATTGTTGCTGAACGCCTTGTGTACTCACAGACAACACTACAGTTACGACTTTGTCAACATTCAGGTAATCAATTTGAAACCTCTTTTAACAGTGTGCAGAACACTGACGTAACAAATTTATTAAAGCACTGGTGTAATGCTTTAGAAATAAACATCAGGCACAAAACTACAAGATTAGAGGACGATACAACGTGTCAGAATACGACGATGTATGTGAAACTCCGGCATGAGTTTGTAAGAAAGAAAGAAAGAAAAAGATATAGTCAACGCTGGACACGTGACACAGATACGGCGTTGCTGATGAGGGTAGGGAGGAAAGAGGACAGAAAATAGTTAAACATGGAACGAACACTAGGGTGATGTATGACACACACACACACACACACACACACACACACACACATATACACACAAACACACACACACAAGATGTAATTCACTCTTATGTTCACTGGATGTATCGCTAAACACAGTATGACCCAGCCTACCCAAGTCACAGTGGTCTGGTGTAATGAAAAATGTAAATAGAGTTATGAGTTAACATAAAGATCGTCATAACTATGAAAGTAATGCATTTATTTGTCTGTTCATAATATGTTTGCCAATATGTATAACATCTCGTAAAAATGGAGAATGAGTGGACTACATTTCTGCTTTGGTTTCCTGAGATCAAAGAATATAACATCTCTTTCATCATGATTATGTTGAAGGCACGACATACTACGTGAGTTACACTATCAGTAAGCAGGGGAATATCTACCTTGTGTCCACACTGTAAGTTAAAAACATGGCAACACCTGACAGCTGTACTACTAAAGTTGTTGTTGTTCACGAATGACAACAAGGTCATTACAGAATAAACTTTATCTATTTCATATATATCATTATTACTGGGTAACATATCAGATATAGTACAAAATACACGTATTAGTGTGCGTTGTTTAGATGATGAATATGGGAACATATTAACAGGCAAGATATGCGAGGTTTCAAGATATGTTAGGGTGATCAACGTGTCAGTTATTAGCAGACCAGAATACATCATAGTTACTATCGTCCTGATAATGTGTCAGCCAGTATAACATGAACGACCATCATCGCGACGAAGCAACAATCAAGGGAAGAATTATTGGCATGAGTGAAGGTGGTAAATCACCAACACAAATACAAAGGGAATGAACAGAGACACGTACGATATACCTGTCGTTACCAAGATGACAAGAAGACAGCAGTTTACGTGGTCGTCAGAGAACAGGTCGACTACGTGCGACCACTGAAGATCAGGTCATCAGAGATGCTTCTGACGGAGACCATTTCAGAATGCTGTTGACATTACGAAAAAGTTGCACATCAATGTTTGAGGAGGAACAGTACGATGATGCCTGCATGAAGTTGTCATAGAACACCTGATAATAATGAAACACTAACTGACACTCATCGTGAAGGACGACTCACCTTTGCAAGGCAATATATCAACTACGATATGAACTTCTGGCCACGTGTTATATTGAATGACGACATGACATTTTCTTCAACAACCCATCATGGGAAACAACATTGTTGACGGCAAAATAATACAAGATATGAGCGTGTAAATATATACGAAACTGTGAGAAGTGGTCGTGTAACATGTAATGTTTGGGGGTCGGGTCGAGCATATAAGTTTCCCTTACCAGAAAGATTTATCTGTATGCATGACTGATCCCCCATCTACACGGCTCGAGTAGTATAACGCTGGTTCGCTGAACATCAAGACATCTAACTATTAGACTAGCCAAGCAAAGCCTGTGATTACAATCCCATTGAAAATCTATGGGCAAATATAGTGAGTACGTGGGACCTCATGCAGAGGGAACTTTACAAGCCTTGCTACAACACTCATATCAGGAGTGGCAAGTATTTAGGAGAAAGCCAGATAGAGGCAGACGACTGACTGGTTGAATCAATGCCAAAACGCTTACAGAGTGTAATTGACCATGAAGGAGGATGGACAAAATATTAATATATTAGTTTGTGTTTCTGGTTGAATATTCAGTGCTGTTACATGTTACTAATGTGTCACTGTGATCTGATCTACGTATAAATAGTAACTTATGATATGTGATGTAAATAATTTACCAGATGAATGTAGTGTCCACAATAGTTTGTATGTAATAATATGGTACGCAACTCCGCATTCGTTTCCTTCATCCTATAATACAGGTTTTCCATCCATGAATATTAGCATATTGTGACGTATGAATTACATACCGCACTGTATCACTTAACATTCATTATGGATATATTACGTCTTCTTCACGTGACGTCATCTTAACGACTAATTTGAAAATAAATAACAATGTTTCAACAACGTCAGTAACTACACCAGGACAGTGACAAGCTGACCATGTAGTTAGCTTTGCAGGAATTAGTCTACATCCTATTTAGAGGTTATTCTTTATGACACTACAATATGTGTGACTTGCATATTGTAATACTAACATATCATAACACTTAGTGACAAACGTCATACATTTATTGCCTACTTGTCATCCCGACATTCAACTAGCCTGCTGTTAGGGAGGAGTTGCCACATTTTAATGTTGATTATTATGCATTACGTTATATATATATGTTGGTTGACTCGTCTGTCACTGGTGTCAGGACTATAGTGTTACACCCATGTGATAGTTAGTATCTTTTATATACTTATTGTTGTTGCATTTCGTCCCTCTGAGCATGTACCGCGAGGGTGGTTAGTTTTTGCTTAGGTTTATTACCGACGTAAAACCTAGCAACATTTTCCCCATTCCCTCCCCCTCCTTCCTCCCTCTCGTGCCTTCCAAAGTGTCTGTAATCATTTGTTTCATATACATTTACTTCAAAGTTGTGTTGTTTGCTTGTTTGTGTCACCTACAGATTTAAAGAACTGGAATGTCAATACGATCAGCGATCACTATATCAGGTGTACCCAGTGGAGAGCTGTCCCCACCCTCGTCACTACACAGCGCCTCTGTCTTCCTCACCAGGCCCCACCCCAGACCGTCTGCCTCCTCCTGTTCTACATAGTTCAACAAATACTCTGTCACGTATCCAGCGCTGACTATTTTTTCTTTTTACAATGAGGTAATTAACACACAATATAGGGATAGATATAGGTTTTACTTCATATAGCGTCCGGCTGTAGCTAAATAATACATATATAATTTCTTATGCCAGAGTTTCACATATATCGTCGTATTTCCTCACGAACTGTCATATTGTTTCCTCCACTATTCTTGTAGTTTTATGTGTCCGATATTTATCTTTAAAGCATTACAGCTGTGCTTCAATATATTCAATACATCACTGTTATGCACACTGTTTACCAAGTTTCGAATTGATTACCTGAATGTTGACAAATTGGTAACTGTAGTGTTGTCTGTGAATACACAAGGCGTTCAACAGCAATGAACCAATAACATTTTCCCTTACATTTGAAAGAATACTACGATTACTGTATGTTTACAACGTCTGCCAGATGTCAGGTTTCACCAACGTTGTCGGGGGAATTTTGGCTGTAGGTGTACTTATTCATACTTGCTTGCCTTCATCTATTCCTGGCGCTACCAAAGCCCTACAGGAAACAGCATCGCGAACCCCTGCTTCAGCGAGGGAACGCCAGGAAAACAGACAACAAAGGCCACATTCGTTCACACTCAGTCTCTAGCTGTCATGTGCAATGCACCGAAACCACAGCTCCCTCAGACCTTTTCATTGTTTACCCCAGAGGTTACAAATTCCACGGTTCAGTCCATTGAGAGCACGTCGACCCCGGTATACCACATCGGTCCGATTCATTCTAATCCTTGCACGCCTTTCACCTTCCTGTATGTTCAGGCCCAGATCGCTCAAAATCTTTTTCACTCCATTCTTCCACCTCCAATTTGATCTCCCGCTTTTTCTTGCTCCCTCCACATCTATGTCTTCTTTGTCAATCTTTCCTCTCTCATTTTCTCCATGAGATCAAACCATTTCAATACACCCTCTTCTGCTCTCTCAGCCACACTCTTTATTTCCACACATCTCTCTTACCCTTTCATTGCTTACTTGATCAAACTACCTCACACCGCATATGTCCCGAAACATTCTATTTCCAACACATCCACCATCCTCCAAACAACCCTATCTATAACTCACGCCTCGCAACCATAAACATTGTTGGAAGTACCATTCTTCAAAAAGAAAAAAAGAAAAAAAGGAAAAAACTGGCTCTCCGGGATAACGTTCTCTCTTTCCACACGTTCTTCATCGTTCCCAGAACCTTCGCCCCTTATCCCATCCTGTGACTCACTTTCACTTTCATGGTTCCATCCGCTGCCAAATCTACTCCCAGATATCTAAAACATTTCACTTCCTCCAGTTTTTTTCCATTCAAACTCACCTCCCAATATACTTGTCCCTCAACCCTACTGAGTCTAATAACTTTGTTCTTATTCACATTTACTCTCTACTTTCTTCTTTAACATGCTCTACCAAACTCAGTCACCAACTTCTGCAGTTTCTCACACAAATCATCCATCAGTGCTGTATCATCAGCGAACAACTGACTCACTTCCCAAACCCTCTCATCCACAACAGACTGCATACTTGCCCCTCTCTCCAAAACTCTTGTATTCACCTCCCTAACAACCCCATCTATAAAAGAATAAAAGAACCATGGAGACATCAACAACCCCTGCCATAAACCAAAAGTCACTGGGAACAAATCACACTCCTCTCTTCTACTCGTACACATGCCTTACATCCCTGCTTTTCACTCTTAGCAGCTTACCTCCCACATCACATACTCTTAATACCTTCCACAAAGCATCTCTATCAACTCTATCATATGCCTTCTCCAGATCCATAAATGCTACATACAAATCCATCTGTTTTCCATGTATTTCCCAAACACATTCTTCAAAGGAAACATCTGATCTGCACATCCTTTACAACTTTTGAAACACACTGTTCTTCCAAAATATGATGCTCTGTACTTGCCTTCAACCTCTCAATCAATACTATCCCATATATTTTACCATACCGGGAGGAAGCAGTGTGGCTTCACAAGTGGTAGAGGATGTGTGGATCAGGTGTTTACGTCAACGAATGTAAGTGAGAGATACTTAGAGAAACAGATGAATCTGTATGTGGCATTTATGGATCTGGAAAAGGCATATGATAGGGTTTATAGAGATGCTTTGTGGAAGGTCTTAAGAGTATATGGTATGGGAGGTAAGTTGTTTGAAGCAGTGAAAAGTCTTTGTCAGGGATGTCGGCATGTGAACGATTATGAAAAGAGGAGAGTGACTGGTTCCAAGTAAAGGTCCGTCTGCTCCATGAGTGTATGATGTCTCCATGTTTGTTTAATTTATCTATGAATGGGGTGGTTAGGGAGGTAGATGCAAAAGTTTTGGAGAGAGGAGCGAGTATGCAGTCTGTTGGGGATCAGAGGGCCTGGGAAATGAGTCAGTTGATGTTCACTGATGATACAGCAATGGTTTCTGATTGAAGTCAGAAACTGCAGAATTTGGTGACCGAGTTTAGAAAGGTGTGTGAAAGGAGAAAGTTGAGATTAAGTATGAATAAGAGCAAGGTTATTAGGCTCAGTAGGGTTGAGGGACACGTTAACTGGAATGTAAGTATGAATTGAGAAAAATTGGAGGAAGTAAAGTGTTTTAGATATCTGGGAGTGGATTTGGCAGCGGATGGAACCATGCATGTGGAATTGGGTCATAGGGAGGGAGAGGGGGCAAATGTTCTGGAAGCGATGAAGAATGTGTGGAAGGAGTTGTCTTTATGTTAGAGAGCAAAAATTGATAAGTTTGAAGGAATAGTAGTTCCAGTGATATCATATAGTTGTGAGGCATTGGCTCTACATATAGGGTTGTCTGGAGGTGGGTTGATGTGTTGGAAATGAAATTCTTAAGGACAATGTGTTGCGTGAGGTGATTATATCGAATAAGTAATGAAAAAGTAAGAGAGATGTGCGGCACTAAAAAGAGGGCGTGTTGAAATGGTTTGGATGTATGGAGGGAGTGAGTGAGGAGGGGTTGACAAAGAGGATATTTGTGTCATAGGTAGAGGGAAAAAGGAGAAGCGGAGACCAAATTGGAGGTGGAAGGATGGAGAAGATTTGAGCGATCAGGGCATGATCATGCAGGAGGGGGAGAGGCGTGCAAGGAACAAAATATACATATACCGTGTGGTATATGGGGTTGACGTGCCTTCCATTGACTGAACCAGGGATTGTGAAACGTCTGGGTAAACCAGGGAGAGGTATGTGGGGCCTGGATGTGGATATGGAGCTGTGGTATCGGTGCATTATACATAACAACTAGAGACTAAGTGTGAACGAATGTGGCCTTTGTTGTCTGTTTTCCTGGAGCTACTTCGCCGAAGCGGGGGACAACGATGCTGTTCTCCTGTGGGGCGGGGTGGCGTCGGAATGGATGAAGGTAAGCAAGTATGAATATGCACATGTTTACATGTAAGTCTGTGTATGCATATGTATATGTATATATACGTATATGCGCGTATTTGGCTATTCATGTATATATGAGCGTATGTAGGTTATATCAAATTTTGTAAAGATATAAAAATCTAGACAAAGTTGATAGGAATATCATGAATGGTAAGCCTTAGATACAGAGGCTTCGACCTCGTTTTATCAATCCCTGAAAATATAACTTTTAAACAACGTACAGATGACTCGAACATTTTCTGGTAATCCCTGATCCTATGTTTCACCTGAAGATCAAACATGTCGTTTTCTGCAGAGCAAAATAAATTTCTGGGTTCATCAGTTGTGTGTTTTACGTGTGTGTGCAGACAATATCTCTATCACTGTCTCTACTGTGAAGGTGACTCCACTAATGACGAGGCCCAGGAGGAGGAGCATGAGAGGTCCCTGCATGTGGACTATGGTGAGGGCCATCATGCTGCTGCCGAGCTCTCCTTCCCCATCTGATCCGACCAACTCTTCTCGCTGCTGTTTCAGAATCTCCCGCTGCCTCGCCATACTTATTCGCTGCGTCTCATAAAGCAGTTCCTTCCTCCATTGCTCGTAAAGTCCAGCCTAAGCCAAAAATATGAAGATGCCTCAGGAATTTTTTTGAAAATATATATTTAAGTCATCTACCAAGAATATTCAAAGAAACTAAAATAAACTGAAAAACTGATAACTTGTAATCGTAACCCTTGCATTTAGCAATTCTTCCATCTTACCTCCGTAATTGCCATTAAAAAGCGGTTTAGTGTAGGCTTATAGGGTGCATCATGTGGGACAGGCCAAGCTGAGGCTGCAGGAGTTATCATCTCCCGGCCAATATAATGCTGTGAAGATCCATCTATCTGTGTGAAGTGCTTGGCAATTATGAGTTCCACGTACTGACGACCAGCCAACATTGCTTGACTACGAATGATGAAAGAGAAATAACATCATGGATGTTCTTTTATCTATTTACTATTTATAATACCTAGTCGCTGTTTCCCGCGTCAGCGATGTAGCACAAGGAAACAGACGAAGAATGGCCCAGCCACACACACACACACACACACACACACACACATTTACTCTATTCCTTGCACGCTTCTCACCCTAATGTATGTTCAGGCCCCGATCGCTCAAAATCTTTTTCACTCTATACTTCTACCTCTAATTTGGTTTACCGCTTCCCCTTCTTCCATCTCTGACACATATATCCTCTTCATCAATTTTTAATCACTCATTCTTTCCATATGACTAAACCATTTCAACACACTCTCCTATGTTCTCTCAACCAACACTCTTTTTATTGCCACACATCTCTCTTATCCTTACAATACTTCCTCCATCAAACCACCTCACACCTCGTTGTCCGCAAACATTTCATTTCCAACATATTCACCCTCCTCCGCACAACCATATCTATGGCCCAAGCCTCGCAACCAAATAGCAATGTTGGAACCACTATTCCTTCAAACATGCCCAATTTTGCTCTCCGAGATAACGTTCTCGCCTTTCACACATTCCTCAACGCTCCCAGAACCTTCGCCCCTCCCCCACCCTGTGACTCACCTCCACTTCCATGGTTCCATTCGCTGATAAGTCCACTCTCAGATATCTAAAACACTTTCTTTCCTCCAATTTTTTTTTCCATTCAAAATTACATCTCAATCAAATTGACCTTCACCCCTGCTAAATCTAAATCTAAATCACATTTACTCTCAATTTTCTCCTTTCACATTCTTTTACAAACACAGCCACCAACTTCTGCAGTTTCCCACTCGAATTAGCCAATAAAGCTATATCATCGGCGAAAAACAACTGACTCTTCCAAGGTATTCGCATCCACAACAAACCGCATATTCACCCTTCTCCTAAAGTCTTGCATTTACCTCCCTGACCACACCATCTATTAAAAACTTAAACAACCATGGGGACTGCACACACCCCTTCGTCACACTGACATTTACTAGGAACGAATCACTCTCCTCACTTCCTACTCGTACCCATGCCTTATATCCTTGGTGAAACCTTTTACTGCTTCTAGCAAATTACCTCCCACACAATATACTCTGAAGACCTTCCAAAGAGTATCTCTATCAACCTCATCTTATACCATTTTCAGATCAATAAATGCTACGTACGAATCCATCTGATTTTCTAAGTATTTCTCACACATCTAAGCAAACACCTGAGCTACACATCCTTTAACACTTCTGGAACCACACTGCTCTCCATCAATCTATTGCTCTGTACTTGCCTTCACACTACCAGTCAGTAACCATCCATATAATTTCCGAAGACTACTCAACAAACTTATACCTCTGTAATTTGAACACTCACCATTATCCCCTTTCCCTTTGTACAGTGACACTATGCATGCATTCCGTCAATCCTCAGGCACTTCACCATGAGTCATACTTCCACTGAATATCTTTACCAACCAGTCTGCAACACAGTCACCCCCTTCTTTAGTAAATTCGACAGAAATGCCATTCAAACCCACTCCCTTGCCGGCTTTCATCTTTCACAAAACTTTTACTACCTTTTCGCTCTTAACCAAACCATTATCCCTGACCCTCTCACTTCGCACACCAACTCGGCAAAAACACCCTGAATCTGCCACTCCATCATCAAACATGTTCAACAAACCTTCAACATAAGAGAAAAGACAGGCGTTTGGACGATACATGCAAGGAAGGAGTGCAAATGACTGGGAGATATGTAAAAGAAGAAACAGGAGGTCAAGGGAAAGGTGCAAGTGTTGATAAGAGAGCAAATGAGAGTTGGATAGAAAGGAAATCAATAAACTTGTGTAAAAAAATACAAGAACGCTTTCGAAGGAAGTAAATATCATGCGTTAAGCAACAGAACAAATGGGAATATATATATATATATATATATATATATATATATATATATATATATATATATATATATATATATATATATATATTTATTTATTTATATATTTATTTTATTATACTTTGTCGCTGTCTCCCGCGTTTGCGAGGTAGCGCAAGGAAACAGACGAAAGAAATGGCCCAACCCCCCCCATACACATGTATATACATACGTCCACACACGCAAATATACATACCTACACAGCTTTCCATGGTTTACCCCAAACGCTTCACATGCCTTGATTCAATCCACTGACAACACGTCAAACCCGGTATACCACATCGCTCCAATTCACTCTATTCCTTGCCCTCCTTTCACCCTCCTGCATGTTCAGGCCCCGATCACACAAAATCTTTTTCACTCCATCTTTCCACCTCCAATTTGGTCTCCCTCTTCTCCTCGTTCCCTCCACCTCCGACACATATATCCTCTTGGTCAATCTTTCCTCACTCATTCTCTCCATGTGCCCAAACCACTTCAAAACACCCTCTTCTGCTCTCTCAACCACGCTCTTTTTATTTCCACACATCTCTCTTACCCTTACGTTACTCACTCGATCAAAGCACCTCACACCACACATTGTCCTCAAACATCTCATTTCCAGCACATCCATCCTCCTGCGCACAACTCTATCCATAGCCCACGCCTCACAACCATACAACATTGTTGGAACCACTATTCCTTCAAACATACCCATTTTTGCTTTCCGAGATAATGTTCTCGACTTCCACACATTCTTCAAGGCCCCCAGAATTTTCGCCCCCTCCCCCACCCTATGATCCACTTCCGCTTCCATGGTTCCATCCGCTGCCAGATCCACTCCCAGATATCTATAACACTTCACTTCCTCCAGTTTTTCTCCATTCAAACTCACCTCCCAATTTACTTGACCCTCAACCCTACTGTACCTAATAACCTTGCTCTTATTCACATTTACTCTTAACTTTCTTCTTCCACACACTTTACCAAACTCAGTCACCAGCTTCTGCAGTTTCTCACATGAATAAGCCACCAGCGCTGTATCATCAGCGAACAACAACTGACTCACTTCCCAAGCTCTCTCATCCCCAAGAGACTTCATACTTGCCCCTCTTTCCAAAACTCTTGCATTTACCTCCCTAACAACCCCATCCATAAACAAATTAAACAACCATGGAGACATCACACACCCCTGCCGCAAACCTACATTCACTGAGGACCAATCACTTTCCTCTCTTCCTACACGTACACATGCCTTACATCCTCGATAAAAACTTTTCACTTCTTCTAACAACTTTCCTCCCACACCATATATTCTTAATACCTTCCACAGAGCATCTCTATCAACTCTATCATATGCCTTCTCCAGATCCATAAATGCTACATACAAATCCATTTGCTTTTCTAAGTATTTCTCACATACATTCTTCAAAGCAAACACCTGATCCACACATCCTCTACCACTTCTGAAACCACACTGATCTTCCCCAATCTGATGCTCTGTACATGCCTTCACCCTCTCAATCAATACCCTCCCATATAATTTACCAGGAATACTCAACAAACTTATACCTCTGTAATTTGAGCACTCACTCTTATCCCCTTTGCCTTTGTACAATGGCACTATGCACGCATTCCGCCAATCCTCAGGCACCTCACCATGAGTCATACATACATTAAATAACCTTACCAACCAGTCAACAATACAGTCACCCCCTTTTTTGATAAATTCCACTGCAATACCATCCAAACCTGCTGCCTTGCCGGCTTTCATCTTCCGCAAAGCTTTCACTACCTCTTCTCTGTTTACCAAATCATTTTCCCTAATCCTCTCACTTTGCACACCACCTCGACCAAAACACCCTATATCTGCCACTCTATCATCAAACACATTCAACAAACCTTCAAAATACTCACTCCATCTCCCTCTCACATCACCACTACTTGTTATAACCTCCCCATTTGCGCCCTTCACTGAAGTTCCCATTTGCTCCCTTGTCTTACGCACTTTATTTACCTCCTTCCAGAACATCTTTTTATTCTCCCTAAAATTTAATGATAATCTCTCACCCCAACTCTCATTTGCCCTTTTTTTCACCTCTTGCACCTTTCTCTTGACCTCCTGTCTCTTTCTTTTATACATCTCCCACTCAATTGCATTTTTTCCCTGCAAAAAATCGTCCAAATGCCTCTCTCTTCTCTTTCACTAATACTCTTACTTCTTCATCCCACCACTCACTACCCTTTCTATTCAACCCACCTCCCACTCTTCTCATGCCACAAGCATCTTTTGCGCAATCCATCACTGATTCCCTAAATACATCCCATTCCTCCCCCACTCCCCTTGCTTCCATTGTTCTCACCTTTTTCCATTCTGTACTCAGTCTCTCCTGGTACTTCCTCACACAGGTCTCCTTCTCAAGCTCACTTACTCTCACCACCCTCTTCAACCCAACATTCACTCTTCTTTTCTGAAAACCCATACAAATCTTCACCTTAGCCTCCACAAGACAATGATCAGACATCCCTCCAGTTGCACCTCTCAGCACATTAACATCCAAAAGTCTCTCTTTCGCACGCCTGTCAATTAACACGTAATCCAATAACGCTCTCTGGCCATCTCTCCTACTTACATAAGTATACTTATGTATATCTCGCTTTTTAAACCAGGTATTCCCAATCATCAGTCCTTTTTCAGCACATAAATCTATAAGCTCTTCACCATTTCCATTTACAACACTGAACACCCCATGTATACCAATTATTCCCTCAACTGCCACATTACTCACCTTTGCATTCAAATCACCCATCACTATAACCCGGTCTCGTGCATCAAAACCACTAACACACTCATTCAGCTGCTCCCAAAACACTTGCCTCTCTTGATCTTTCTTCTCATGCCCAGGTGCATATGCACCAATAATCACCCACCTCTCTCCATCAACTTTCAGTTTTACCCACATTAATCGAGAGTACTTTCTTACACTCTGTCACATACTCCCACAACTCCTGTTTCAGGAGTATTGCTACTCCTTCCCTTGCTCTTGTCCTCTCGCTACCCCTGACTTTACTCCCAAGACATTCCCAAACCACTCTTCCCCTTTACCCTTGAGCTTCGTTTCACTCAGAGCCAAAACATCCAGGTTCCTTTCCTCAAACATACTACCTATCTCTCCTTTATATATATATATATATATATATATATATATATATATATATATATATATATATATATATATATATATATATATATATATATATATATATATATATATATATATATATATATATTTAAATATATATATATATATATATATATATATATATATATATATATATATATATATATATATATATATATATATATATATATATATATATATATATATATATAAATATATAAATATATATATATACATATATATATATATACATATATATATATATATATATATATATATATATATATATATGTATATATATATATATATATATATATATATATATATATTTAAATATATATATATATATATTTTGCTTTGTCGCTGTCTCCCGCGTTTGCGAGGTACCGCAAGAAAACAGACGAAGTAAATGGCCCAACCCGCCCCCCTACACATGTATATACATACACGTCCACACACGCAAATATACATACCCATACATCTCAATGAACACATATATATACACACACAGACACATATATATATACCCATGCACACAATTCACACTGTCTACCTTTACTCATTCCCATCGCCACCTCGCCACACATGGAATAACATCCCATTCCCCCCAAATGTGTGCGAGGTAGCGCTAGGATAAGACAAAGGCCCCATTCGTTCACACTCAGTCTCTAGCTGCCATGCAATAATGCCCGCAACCACAGCTCCCTTTCCACATCCAGGACCCACACAACTTTCCATGGTTTACCCCAGAAACTTCACATGCCCTGATTCAATCCATTGACAGCACGTCAACCCCGGTATACCACATCGATCCAATTCACTCTATTCCTTGCCCGCTTTTCACCCTCCTGCATGTTCAGGCCCCGATAACTCAAAATATTTTTCACTCCATCTTTCCATCTCCAATTTGGTCTCCCACTTCTCCTCGTTCCCTCCACCTCCGACACATATATCCTCTTGGTCAATCTTTCCTCACTCATTCTCTCCATGTGCCCAAACCATTTCAAAACACCCTCTTCTGCTAACTCAACCACGCTCTTTTTATTTCCACACATCTCTCTTACCCTTACATTACTTACTCGATCAAACCACCTCACACCACATATTGTCCTCAAACATCTCATTTCCAGCACATCCACCCTCCTACGCACAACTCTATCCATAGCCCACGCCTCGCAACTATACAACATTGTTGGAACCACCATTCCTTCAAACATAGACATTTTTGCTTTCCGAGATAATGTTCTCGACTTCCACACATTCTTCAAGGCTCCCAGGATTATCGCCCCCTCCCCCACCCTATGATTCACTTCCGCTTCCATGGTTCCATCCGCTGCCAGATCCACTCCCAGATATCTAAAACACTTTACTTCCTCCAGTTTTTCTCCATTCAAACATACCTCCCAGTTGACCTGACCCTCAATCCTACTATAACTAATAATCTTGCTGTAATTCACATTTACTCTTAACTTTCTTCTTTCACACACTTTACCAAACTCAGTCACCAGCTTCTGCAGTTTCTCACATGAATCAGCTACCAGCACTGTATCATCAGCGAACAACAACTGACTCACTTCCTAAGCTCACTCATCCCTATCAGTCTTCATACTTGCCACTCTTTCCAAAACTCTTGCATTCACCTCCCTAACAACCCCATCCATAAAAAATTAAACAACCATGGAGACATCACACACCCCTGCCGCAAACCTACATGCACTGAGAACCAATCACTTTCCTCTCTTCCTACACGTACACATGCCTTACATCCTGGATAAAACTTTTCACTGCTTCTAACAACTTGCCTCCCACACCATATATTCTTAATACCTTCCACAAAGCATCTCTATCAACTCTATCATATGCCTTCTCCAGATCCATAGATGCTACATACAAATCCATTTGCTTTTCTAAGTATTTCTCACATACATTCTTCAAAGCAAACACGTGATCCACACATCCTCTACCACTTCTGAAACCACAGTGCTCTTCCCAAATCTGATGCTCAGTTTATGCCTTCATTCACCCTCTCAATCAATATATATATATATATTTTTTTTTTATATTATTCGCCATTTCCCGGGATACCGAGGTAGCGTTAAGAACAGGGGACTGGGCCTTTGAGGGAATATCCTCACCTGGCCCCCGTCCCTGTTCCTTCTTTTGGAAAAAAAAAAAAATATATATATATATATATATATATATATATATATATATATATATATATATATATATATATATATATTATCCCTGGGGATAGGCGAGAAAGAATACTTCCCACGTATTCCCTGCGTGTCGTAGAAGGCGACTAAAAGGGGAGGGAGCGAGGGGCTGGAAATCCTCCCCTCTCGCTTTTCTTTTTTTTATTTTTCCAAAGGAAGGAACAGAGAAGGGGGCCAGGTGAGGATATTCCCTCAAAGGCCCAGCCCTCTGTTGTTAACGCTACCTCGCTAACGTGGGAAATGGCGAATAGTTTGAAATATATATATATATATATATATATATATATATATATATATATATATATATATATATATATATATATATATATATTTTGCCGCTGTCTCCCGCGTTTGCGAGGTAGCGCAAGGAAACAGACAAAAGAAATGGCCCAACCCACCCCCATACACATGTATATACATACGTCCACACACGCAAATATACATACCTACACAGCTTTCCATGGTTTACCACAGACGTTTCACATACCCTGATTCAATCCACTGACAGCACGTCAACCCGGTTTACCACATCGATCCAATTCACTCTATTCCTTGCCCTACTTTCACCCTCCTGCATGTTCAGGCCCCGATCACACAAAATCTTTTTCACTCCATCTTTCCACCTCCAATTTGGTCTCCCACTTCTCCTCGTTCCCTCCACCTCCGACACATATATCCTCTTGGTCAATCTTTCCTCACTCATTCTTTCCATGTGCCCAAACCATTTCAAAACACCCGCTTCTGCTCTCTCAACAACGCTCTTTTTATTTCCACACATCCCTCTTACCCTTACGTTACTTACTCGATCAAACCACCTCACACCACACATTGTCCTCAAACATAACATTTCCAGCACATCCATCCTCCTGCGCACAACTCTATCCATAGCCCAAGCCTCGCAACCATACAACATTGTTGGAACCACTATTCCTTCAAACATACCCATTTTTGCTTTCCGAGATAATGTTCTCGACTTCCACACATTCTTCAAGGCTCCCAGGATTTTCGCCCACTCCCCCACCCTATGATCCACTTCCGCTTCCATGGTTCCATCCGCTGCCAGATCCACTCCCAGATATCTAAAACACTTTACTTCCTCCAGTTTTTCTCCATTCAAACATACCTTCCAGTTGACTTGACCCGCAAACCTACTATAATTAATAACCTTGCTCTTATTCACATTTACTCTTAACTTTCTTCCTTCACACACTTCACCAAACTCAGTCACCAGCTTCTGCAGTTTTTCACATGATTCAGCTACCAGCGCTGTATCATCAGCGAACAACAACTGACTCACTTCCCAAGCTCTCATCCCCAACAGACTTCATACTTGCCCCTCTTTCCAAAACTCTTGCATTCACCTCCCTAACAACCCCATCCATAAACAAATTAAACAACCATGGAGACATCACACACCCCTGCCGCAAACCTACATTCACTGAGAACCAATCACTTTCCTCTCTTCCTACACGTACACATGCCTTACATCCTCGATACAAACTTTTCACTGCTTCTAACAACTTGCCTCCTACACCGTATATTCTTAATACCTTCCACAGAGCATCTCTATCAACTCTATCATATATCTTCTCCAGATCCATAAATGCTACATACAAATCCATTTGCTTTTCTAAGTATTTCTCACATACATTCTTCAAAGCAAACACCTGATCCACATATCCTCTACCACTTCTGAAACCACACTGCTCTTCCCCAATCTGATGCTCTGTTCATGCCTTCACCCTCTCAATCAATATCCTCCCATATAATTTACAAGGAATACTCAACAAACTTATACCTCTGTAATTTGAGCACTCACTCTTATCACCTTTGCATTTGTACAATGGCACTATGCACGAATTCCGCCAAATCTCAGAAGTAAGATTATTAGTGAAAGAGAAGAGAGAAGCATTTGGACGATTTTTGCAGGGAAAAAATGCAATTGAGTGGGAGATGTATAAAAGAAAGAGACAGGAGGTCAAGAGAAAGGTGAAAGAGGTGAAAAAGAGGGCAAATGAGAGTTGGGGTGGGAGAATATCATTAAATTTTAGGGAGAATAAAAAGATGTTCTGGAAGGAGGTAAATAAAGTGCGTAAGACAAGGGAGCAAATGGGAACTTAAGTGAAGGGCGAAAATGGGGAGGTGATAACAAGTAGTGGTGATGTGAGAAGGAGATGGAGTGAGTATTTTGAAGGTTTGTTGAATGTGTTTGATGATAGAGTGGCAGATATAGGGTGTTTTTGTCGAGGTGGTGTGCAAAGTGGGACGGTTGGGGAAAATGATTTGGTAAACAGAGAAGAGGTAGTAAAACCTTTGCGGAAGATGAAAGCCGGCAAGGCAGCAAGTTTGGATGGTATTGCAGTGAAATTTATCAAAAAGGGGGGTGTCTGTATTATTCACTGGTTGGTAAGGTTATTTAATGTATGTATGACTCATGGTGAGGTGCCTGAGGATTGGCGGAATGCGTGCATAGTGCCATTGTACAAAGGCAAAGGGGATAAGAGTGAGTGCTCAAATTACAGAGGTATAAGTTTGTTGAGTATTCCTGGTAAATTATATGGGAGGATATTGATTGAGAGGGTGAAGGCATGTACAGAGCATCAGATTGGGGAAGAGCAGTGTGGTTTCAGAAATGGTAGAGGATGTTTGGATCAGGTGTTTGCTTTGAAGAATGTATGTGAGAAATACTTAGAAAAGCAAATGGATTTGTATGTAGCATTTATGGATCTGGAGAAGATATATGGTAGAGTTGATAGAAATGCTCTGTGGCAGGTATTAAGAATATATGGTGTGGGAGGCAAGTTGTTAGAAGCAGTGAAAAGTTTATATCAAGGATGTAAGGCATGTGTACGTGTAGGAAGAGAGGAAAGTGATTGGTTCTCAGTGAATGTAGGTTTGCGGCAGGGGTGTGTGATGTCTCCATGGTTATTTAATTTGTTTAT
>NC_092269.1:21398721-21426221 GCF_036320965.1 Panulirus ornatus
TTATTTTCATTCTCTACAGTAAATTTGATGGAAGGTACTAAATTGTTAAGTAAGGGGAGAAATATTTGTAAATTTTCATTTGTTGGCCAAGCACAAAGAACATGATCTACATACCTAAACTAAATTGCATTAGAAGGTAAGATATCCTTTAGTAATTTTGTTTCAAAAAATTCCATATAAAGATTACTTAGTACAGGTGAAAGAGGGTTACCCATTGCCATACCAAATTTTTGAGCATAATAATCTCCATTGAATTGAAATACAGTCTTTTATACACAATTTCATCAGTTCAATGAAAACAGACTTTGAGACAGGTAAATGAATATCATCTAAGACATCAAATAAATATTCTAAAAGGTCATCAAGTGGAACTTTAGTGAAAAGTGAGGAAACATCGAAGGTAACTAGTTTGAAATCAAAATTAACGTTGATATTGTTTAGCTTGTTGACTAAATCTACATTGTTTAGAGATATTAGCACCTTAAAAATGATAAGGATATACATATTACTAAAGCAGATAAGGCTATCAATGTTGTGATTTTAGACAAAAGTAACTATTAATTTAAAATGAATGATCTTCTGAATGATGACAAAACATATTCTAAACTTAGTAATAATTCCTTAGAAGCAGTTAACTCCCATTTTAATAGAGAAATGAAGTTGTTGTTGAAAGATAATAGTTCTCTTATCAAACGTTTGTCATCTTCGTCTCTTCATTGACATATATGTGTGGACTTATCAAAACACATGAACAGAATTTTCCAGCAAGACCTATAGCGAGTTCAGTAGGCTCCATCACATATTAATTGTCAAGATGGTTATTTTCTGTATTAAGCCCTTTAGTAGGTATTGTATCAAATTCTAATACCATTAACAATGTACATTTAGTCAACAAGCTAAACAATATGAATGTTAATCTTGATTTCAAACTAGTTAGATTTGATGTTACCTCACTTTTCGCTAACGTTCCATCTGATGACTTTTGAGAATATCGATTTGATGTCTTGGATGATATTCATTTACCTGTTTAAAAGTTTGTTAGCAACAATAATACCATAAAGAACATAATACTCAGGAATTCATCAGAAAATTCTCTTGGATGCATCTATAAAGTGCCTTGTGGAGATTGTGATAAATTCTATGTTGGTCAGACTGGTAAGGATCTTTCTGTTAGACTAAGGAAACATAAATGTAGTATAAGAAAGGGGAAAAAAACAATTGCCCTGTTTAATCACGTTAAAAACTATGATCATTGTATTGACTGGAGTAATGCCATCTTAGTTATTATCGCAAAAGTCTGTTACCAAGAGAAATATCATTGAATCTTCTATTATTGAATAGATAAGGAATTATAATCTTAATATTATTGATGCTTTATACAAATTAGATAACTTTATTGTTGATAAAATTTGTAAAATTATAAGTTTATGAACGCTCGTTGTATGTTTTGGACAATCACATGTTTACCAAATGGCGTCCTAGCTTCGTCTCTTCGATGTATATCAACTGACTTATATTTCTCTCTTGTGTCTCCCCTGATGATGTGATTATTACACGAAAGTGCACTTGGGAACTTATCGTGATTCATTTTCCCCGTGGACTTGTAGGAATGTATATATATATATATATATATATATATATATATATATATATATATATATATATATATATATATATATATATATATATATATATATATATATATATATATATATATATATATATTTGTATGTAGCATTTATGGATCTGGAGAAGGCATATGATAGAGTTGATAGAGATGCTCTGTGGAAGGTATTAAGAATATATGGTGTGGGAGGCAAGTTGTTAGAAGCAGTGAAAAGTTTTTATCGAGGATGTAAGGCATGTGTACGTGTAGGAAGAGAGGAAAGTGATTGGTTCTCAGTGAATGTAGGTTTGCGGCAGGGGTGTGTGATGTCTCCATGGTTGTTTAATTTGTTTATGGATGGGGTTGTTAGGGAGGTAAATGCAAGAGTTTTGGAAAGAGGGGCAAGTATGAAGTCTGTTGGGGATGAGAGAGCTTGGGAAGTGAGTCAGTTGTTGTTCGCTGATGATACAGCGCTGGTGGCGGATTCATGTGAGAAACTGCAGAAGCTGGTGACGGAGTTTGGTAAAGTGTGTGGAAGAAGAAAGTTAAGAGTAAATGTCAATAAGAGCAAGGTTATTAGGTACAGTAGGGTTGAGGGTCAAGTCAATTGGGAGGTGAGTTTGAATGGTGAGAGGCTGGAGGAAGTGAAGTGTTTTAGATATCTGGGAGTGGATCTGTCAGCGGATGGAACCATGGAAGCGGAAGTGGATCATAGGGTGGGGGAGGGGGCGAAAATTTTGGGAGCCTTGAAAAATGTGTGGAAGTCGAGAACATTATCCCGGAAAGCAAAAATGGGTATGTTTGAAGGAATAGTAGTTCCAACAATGTTGTATGGTTGCGAGGCGTGGGCTATGGATAGAGTTGTGCGCAGGAGGATGGATGTGCTGGAAATGAGATGTTTGAGGACAATGTGTGGTGTGAGGTGGTTTGATCGAGTAAGTAACGTAAGGGTAAGAGAGATGTGTGGAAATAAAAAGAGCGTGGTTGAGAGAGCAGAAGAGGGTGTTTTGAAATGGTTTGGGCACATGGAGAGAATGAGTGAGGAAAGATTGACCAAGAGGATATATGTGTCGGAGGTGGAGGGAACGAGGAGAAGAGGGAGACCAAATTGGAGGTGGAAAGATGGAGTGAAAAGGATTTTGTGTGATCGGGGCCTGAACATGCAGGAGGGTGAAAGGAGGGCAAGGAATAGAGTGAATTGGAGCGATGTGGTATACAGGGGTTGACGTGCTGTCAGTGGATTGAATCAAGGCATGTGAAGCGTCTGGGGTAAACCATGGAAAGCTGTGTAGGTATGTATATTTGCGTGTGTGGACGTGTGTATGTACATGTGTATGGGGGGGGTTGGGCCATTTCTTTCGTCTGTTTCCTTGCGCTACCTCGCAAACGCGGGAGACAGCGACAAAGTATAAAAAAAAAAAAAAAAAAAAATATATATATATATATATATATATATATATATATATATATATATATATATATATGTATTTTAGGGAGAATAAAAAGATGTTCTGGAAGGAGGTAAATAAAGTACGTAAGACAAGGGAGCAAATGGGAACTTCAGTGAAGGGCGCAAATGGGGAGGTGATAACAAGTAGTGGTGATGTGAGAAGGAGATGGAGTGAGTATTTTGAAGGTTTGTTGAATGTGTTTGATGATAGAGTGGCAGATATAGGGTGTTTTGGTCGAGGTGGTGTGCAAAGTGAGAGGGTTAGGGAAAATGATTTGGTAAGCAGAGAAGAGGTAGTGAAAGCTTTGCGGAAGATGAAAGCCGGCAAGGCAGCAGGTTTGGATGGTATTGCAGTGGAATTTATTAAAAAAGGGGGTGACTGTATTGTTGACTGGTTGGTAAGGTTATTTAATGTATGTATGACTCATGGTGAGGTGCCTGAGGATTGGCGGAATGCGTGCATAGTGCCATTGTACAAAGGCAAAGGGGATAAGAGTGAATGCTCAAATTACAGAGGTATAAGTTTGTTGAGTATTCCTGGTAAATTATATGGGAGGGTATTGATTGAGAGGGTAAAGGCATGTACAGAGCATCAGATTGGGGAAGAGCAGTGTGGTTTCAGAAGTGGTAGAGGATGTGTGGATCAGGTGTTTGCTTTGAAGAATGTATGTGAGAAATACTTAGAAAAGCAAATGGATTTGTATGTAGCATTTATGGATCTGGAGAAGGCATATGATATAGTTGATAGAGATGCTCTGTGGAAGGTATTAAGAATATATGGTGTGGGAGGAAAGTTGTTAGAAGCAGTGAAAAGTTTTTTATCGAGGATGTAAGGCATGTGTACGTGTAGGAAGAGAGGAAAGTGATTGGTTCTCAGTGAATGTAGGTTTACGGCAGGGGTGTGTGATGTCTCCATGGTTGTTTAATTTGTTTATGGATGGGGTTGTTAGGGAGGTAAATGCAAGAGTTTTGGAAAGAGGGGCAAGTATGAAGTCTGTTGGGGATGAGAGAGCTTGGGAAGTGAGTCAGTTGTTGTTCGCTGATGATACAGCGCTGGTAGCTGATTCATGTGAGAAACTGCAGAAGCTGGTGACTGAGTTTGGTAAAGTGTGTGGAAGAAGAAAGTTAAGAGTAAATGTGAATAAGAGCAAGGTTATTAGGTACAGTAGGGTTGAGGGTCAAGTCAATTGGGAGGTGAGTTTGAATGGAGAAAAACTGGAGGAAGTGAAGTGTTTTAGATATCTGGGAGTGGATCTGGCAGCGGATGGAACCATGGAAGCGGAAGTGGATCATAGGGTGGGGGAGGGGGCGAAAATTCTGGGGGCCTTGAAGAATGTGTGGAAGTCGAGAACATTATCTCGGAAAGCAAAAATGGGTATGTTTGAAGGAATAGTGGTTCCAACAATGTTGTATGGTTGTGAGGCGTGGGCTATGGATAGAGTTGTGCGCAGGAGGATGGATGTGCTGGAAATGAGATGTTTGAGGACAATGTGTGGTGTGAGGTGCTTTGATCGAGTGAGTAACGTAAGGGTAAGAGAGATGTGTGGAAATAAAAAGAGCGTGGTTGAGAGAGCAGAAGAGGGTGTTTTGAAGTGGTTTGGGCACATGGAGAGAATGAGTGAGGAAAGATTGACCAAGAGGATATATGTGTCGGAGGTGGAGGGAACGAGGAGAAGAGGGAGACCAAATTGGAGGTGGAAAGATGGAGTGAAAAAGATTTTGTGTGATCGGGGCCTGAACATGCAGGAGGGTGAAAGGAGGGCAAGGAATAGAGTGAATTGGAGCGATGTGGTATACCGGGGTTGACGTGCTGTCAGTGGATTGAATCAAGGCATGTGAAGCGTCTGGGGTAAACCATGGAAAGCTGTGTAGGTATGTATATTTGCGTGTGTGGACGTATGTATATACATGTGTATGGGGGGGTTGGGCCATTTCTTTCGTCTGTTTCCTTGCGCTACCTCGCAAACGCGGGAGACAGCGACAAAGTATAAAAAAAAAAAAAAAAAAATATATATATATATATATATATATATATATATATATATATATATATATATATTTATCATACTTTTGTCGCTGTCTCCCACGTTAGCGAGGTAGAGCAAGGAAACACAAGGAAGAATAGCAAAACCCAGCCACATACATATGTATATATATACATGTCCACACACGCAAATATACATACCTATACATCTCGACGTATACATATATATACAAACACAGATATATATATATATATATATATATATATATATATATATATATATATATATATATGTATATATATATATATATATATATATATATATATATATATATATATATATATATATATATATATATTCTTTCTTTTAAACCATCCGCCATTTCCCGCATTAGCGAGGTAGCGTTAAGAACAGAGGACTGGGCCTTTGTGGAATATCCTCACCTGGCCCCCCTCTGTTCCTTCTTTTGGAAAATTAAAAAAAAGAAAAAAAAAAGAGAGGGGAGGATTTCCAGCCTCCTGCTCCCTCCTCTTTTAGTCGCCTTCTACGACACGCAGGGAATTCGTCGGAAGTATTCTTCATCCCCTATCCCCAGGGATAATATATATATATATATATATATATATATATATATATATATATATATATATATATATATATATATATATATATATATATATATACATATATATATATATATATATATATATATATATATATATATATATATATATATATATATATATATATATATATATATATATATATATATATATATATATATATCTTTCTTTCTTTCAAACTATTCGCCATTTCCCGCATTAGCGAGGTAGCGTTAAGAACAGAGGACTGGGCCTTTGAGGGAATACCCTCACCTGGCACAATTCTCTGTTCCTTCTTTTGGAAAATTGAAAAAAAAAAAAAAAAAAAAAACCGAGAGGGGAGGATTTCCAGCCCCCCGCTCCCTCCCCTTTGAGTCGCCTTCTACGACACGCAGGGAATACGTGGGAAGTATTCTTAATCCCCTATCCCCTATATATGTGCATAACTCATACTGTCTGCCTTCATTCAATCCCATCGCCACTCCGCCAAACATGAAATAACAACCCCCACCCCCGCATGTGCACGAGGTAGCGCTAGGAAAAGACAAAAAAGGCCTCCTTCGTTCACACTCAGTCTCTAGATATTATGTAATAATGAACCGAAACCACAGCTCCCTTTCCACATTCAGGCCCCAAAAGACTTTCCTTGGTTTATCCCATACGCTTCACATGCCCTGGGTCAATCCATTGACAGCACGTCGACCCCGGTATACCACATCGTTCCAATTAACACTATTCCTTGCACGCCTTTCACCCTCCTGCATGTTCAGGCCCCGATCACTCAAAATCATTTTCACTCCATCTATCCATCTCCAATTGGGTCTCCCACTTCTCCTCGTTCCCTCCATCTCTGACAAATATATCCTATTAGTCAATCTTTCCTCACTCATTCTCCCTATGTGACGAAACCACTTTAAAACAACCTCTTCTCCTCTCTCAACCACACTCCTTTTATTACTGCACATCTCTCTTACCCTATTGTTACATACTCGATCAAACACCCTCACACAACATATTGTCCTGAAACATCTCAATTCTAGCATAACTAGCCTTCCTCCGCACAACTTTATCTATATCCCACGCTTCGCAACCGTACATCACTGTTGGAATCGCTATTTCTTCAAACATACCCATTGTTCCTTTCCGAGATTATGTTCTCGACTTCCACACATTCTTCAACGCTCTCAGAACTTTCGCCCCTCCCTCAGCCTATGATTCACTTCCCCTTCCATGCTTCCATCCACTCCCGGATATCTAAATCACTTCACTTCCTCCAGTTTTTCTCCATTCAAATTTACGTCCCAGTTGCCTTGTCCCTCAACCCTACTGTACCGAATAACCTTGTTCTTATTCATATTTACTCTCAGCTTTCTTCCTTCACACTTTTTACCACACTCAGTCACCAGCTTATGCACATGCCTTTCATCTTCGATAAAAAGTTTTCACTCAGATTGGGGTGTCTAAATGTGTGTGGATGTATCCAAGATGAGAAAAAAGGTGATATAGGTTGTGTGTTTGAGGAATGGAACCGGGTTTTTTCGGCTCTGAGTGAAACGAAGCTCAAGGGTAAGGGGAAGAGTGGTTTGGGAATGTCTTGTGAGTAAAGTCATGGGTTAGTGAGAGGACAGGAGCAAGAGAAGGAGTAGCACTACTCCTGAAACAGGATTGGTTGGAGTATGTGATAGAGTGTAAGAAAGTAAATTCTAGATTGATATGGGTAAAACTGAAAGTGGATGGAGAGAGATGGGTGATTATAGGTGCATATGCACCTGGGCATGAGAAGAAAGATCATGAGAGGCCAGTGTTTTGGGAGCATCTGCGGGTGTGTCATAGTAGTTTTGATGCACAAGACCGGATTATAGTAATGACTGATTTTAATGCAAAGGTGATTAATGTGGCAGTTGAGAGCACAATTGGTATACATGGGGTGTTCAGTGTTGTAATGGAAATGGTGAAGAGCCTGTAGACTTATGTGCTAAAAAAGGACTGGTGAGTGGGAATACCTCGTTTAAAAAGAGAGATATACATAAGTATACGTATGTAAGTAGGAGAGATGGCCAAGGAGCGTTATTAGATTACGTGTTAATTAATAGGCGAGCGAAAGAGAGACTTTTGGATGTTGACTTTTATGAGAGGTGCAACTGGAGGGATGTTTGACCATTATCTTGTGGAGGAGAAGGAGAAGATTTGTAGATGGTTTCAGAAAAAAAGAGAGAATGTTGGGGTGAAGAGAGTTGTGAGAGTAAGTGAGCTTGGGAAGGAGACTTGTGTGAGGAAGTACCAGGAGAGACTGAGTACAGAATGGAAAAAGGTGAGAACAAAGGACGTAAAGGGAGTGGGGGAGGAATGGAATGTATTTAGAGAAGAAGTGATGGCTTGCGCAAAAGATGCTTGTGGCATGAGAAGCGTTGGAGGTGGGTTGATTAGAAAGAGAAGTGAGTGGTGGGATGAAGAAGTAAGATTACTAGTGAAAGAGAAGAGAGAGGCATTTGGACGATTTTTGCAGGGAAATAATGCAAATGAGTGGGAATATTATAAAAGAGACAGGAGGTCAAGAGAAAGGTGCAAGAGGTGAAAAAGAGGGCAAATGAAAGTTGGGGTGAGAGAGTATCATTAAATTTTAGGGAGAATAAAAAGATGCTCTGGAAGGACGTAAATAAAGTGCATAAATCAAGGGAACAAATAGAAATTTCAGTGAAGGGGGCTAATGGGGAGATGATAACAAGAAGTGAAGATATGAGGAGATGGAGTGAGTATTTTGAAGGTTTGTTGAATGTGTTTGATGATAGAGTGTCAGATATAGGGTGTTTTGGTCGAGTTGGTGTGCAAAGCGAGAGAGTTAGGGAGAATGATTTGGTAAAGAGAGAAGAGGTAGGAAAAGCTTTGCCGAAAATTGAAGCCGGCAAGGCAAGGGGTTTGGATGGTATTGCAGTGAAATATCTAAAAGAGGGAGTGATTGTATTGTTGAGTGGTTGGTAAGGTTATTTGATATATATATGACTCATGGGGAGGTGCCTGAGGATTGGAGGAATGCTTGCATAGTGCTATAGTACAAAGGCAAAGGGGATGAAAGTAAGTGCTCAAATTACAGAGGTGTAAGTTTTTTGAGTACTCCCGGGAAATTATATGGGAGAGTATTGATTGAGAGGGTGAAAGCATGTACAGAGTCTCAGATTGGGGAAGATTACAGTGGTTTCAGAAGTGGTAGAGGATGTGTGGATCAAGTGTTTGCTTTGAAGAATGCATGTGAGAAATATTTAGAAATGCAAATGGATTTGTATATAGCATTTATGGATCTGGTGGAGGCATACGATATAGTTGATAGAGATGCTCTGTTAAAGGTATTAATATTATATGGTGTGGGGGGGCGGGCAAGTTGGTATAAGCAGTGAAAAGTTTTTATTTAGGATGTAAGGCATGTGTACGTGTAGGAAGAGAGGAAAGTGATTGGTTTTCAGTAAATGTTGGTTTGCGGCAGGAGTGTGTGATGTCTCCATAGTTGTTTAATTTGTTTATGGATGGGGTTATTAGGGAGGTGAATGCAAGAGTTTTGGAAAGAAGGGGCAAGTATGCAGTCTAATGTGGATAAGAAAGCTTGGGAAGTGAGTCAGTTGTTGTTCGCTTGATGATACAGCGGTGGTGGCTGATTCGTTTGAGAAACTAAAGAAGCTGATGACTGAGTTTTGTAAAGTGTGTGAAAGAAGAAAGCTGAGAGTAAATGTTAATAAGAGCAAGGTTATTAGATACAGTAGGTTTGAGGGACAAGCGGATAGAGCCATGGAAAAGGAAGTGAATCATAGGGTGGAGCAGGGGGTGAAAGTTCTGGGAGCATTGAAGAATGTGTGGAAGTCGAGAACTTTATGTCGGAAAGCAAAAATGGGTATGTTTCAAGGAATAGTGGTTCCAACAATGTTACATGGTTGCGAGGCTTGGACTATAGATAAAGTTGTGCGGAGGAGGGTGGATGTGTTAGATATGTGATGTTTGAGGACAATATGTGGTGCGAGATGGTTTGATCGAGTAAGTGATGAAAGGGTAAGAGAGATGTGTGGTTATAAAAAAAGTGTGGTTGAGAGAGCAGAAGAGGGAGTTATGAAATGGTTTGATCATATGGAGAGAATGATTGAGAAGATTTTGACCAAGATGATATATGTGTCGAAGGTGGAGGGAACGAGGAGAAATGGGAGACCAAGTTGGAGGTGGAAAGAAGGAATGAAAAAGATTTTGAGTGATCGGGGCCTGAACATGCAGGAAGGTGAAAAGTGCGCAATGAATAGAGTGAATTGGAACGATGTGGTATACCGGGGTCGACGTGCTGCCAGTGGATTGAACCAGGGCATGTGAAGCGTCTGGGGTAAACCATGGAAAGTTCTGTGGAGCCTGGATGTGGTAAGGTTGCAGGTGGTTTCAGTGTTTATACAATACAGCTAGAGACTGAATGTGAAAGAATGTGGCTTTTATTGTCTTTTCCTACTGCTATCTCACGCACATGAGGGGGGAAGGGGTTATAATTTCGTGTGTGGCGGGGTGGCGATGGGAATGAATAAAGGCTGATACTATGAATTATGAACATGTGTATATATGTATATGTATGTGTGTATATATACGTATACGTTGAGATATATAAGTATGTATATTGGCGCTTGTGAACGTGTATGTATATACATGTGTATGTGGGTGGATTTTGCCATTCTTTCGTAAGTTTCCTTGCGCTACCTCGCTAACGCGGGAGACAGCGACAAAGAAAAATAGAGAAAGAAAGATAAATATATATATATATATATATATATATATATATATATATATATATATATATATATATATATATATATATATATATACATATATATATATATTATCCCTGGGGATAGGGGAGCAAGAATACTTCCCACGTATTCCCTGCGTGTCGTAGAAGGCGACTAAAAGGGGAGGGAGCGGGGGGCTGGAAATCCTCCCCTCTCGTTTTTTTTTTAATTTTCCAAAAGAAGGAACAGAGAATTGGGCCAGGTGAGGGTAGTCCCTCAAAGGCCCAGTCCTCTGTTCTTAACGCTACCTCGCTAATGCGGGAAATGGCGAATAGTTTGAAAGAAAGAAAAAAAGATATATATATATATATATATATATATATATATATATATATATATATATATATATTTTCAAACCAATCGCCATTTCCTGCATTAGCAAGGTAGCGCCAAGAACAGAGGACCGGGCCTCTGAGGGAACATCCTCACCTGGCCCCCTTCTCTGTTCCTTCCTTTGGAAAATTTATAAAAAAAATATATATATATATGTATGTATACATATATATTCCTATGAGTCCACGGGGAAAATGAAACACGAAAAGTTCCCAAGTGCACTTTCGTGTAATAATCACATCATCAGGGGAGACACAAGAGAGAAATATAACAATCAGTTGATATACATCGAAGAGACGAAGCTAGGATGCCATTTGGTAAACATGTGATTGTCCAAAACATACAACGAGCGTTCATAAACTTATCATTTTACAAATCTTATCAACAATAAAGTTATCTAATTTGTATACACCATCACTAATATTAAGATTATAATTCTTTGTGTATCTAATGATAGAAGATTCAATGATATTTCTCTTGGTAATAGAGTTAGAGTTAACAACTGAGATAGCGTTACTCCAGTCAATACAATGATCATAGTTTTTAACATGATTAAACAAGGCATTTGATTCTTGTCCCGTTCTTATACTATATTTATGTTGCTTAAGTCTAACAGAAAGATCCTTACCAGTCTGACCAACATAAAATTTATCACAGTTTCCGCAAGGAACTTTATAGATGCAACCAAGAGAATTTTCTAGTGAATTCCTGATTAAGATGTTCTTTATAGTATTATTGTTGCTAAAGGCAACATTTACATTAAAGGATTTAAGCAACATGGGAAGCAAAGTGAAATTATTATAAAAAGGGAGAATAAAAGATTCTTGTTGTCAATGAGAGGTTTGGGTCAACTCTATAAAATGATTTCTTTGCTAACTTAAGGGATTTATCAATAAAAGATCTAGGGTACTTTAACTTAGATCCAATAGAATATATCTTCTCAAACTCATCATTAATAAACTCTGGCCTGCAAATACGTAATGCCCTAAGGAACATAGATTGAAATGATGATGATTTAACTCAGTCATGCTGAGATGAGTAATAATGGATATATGAGCATACATTGGTGGGTTTTCTGTATATGCTAAACTTAAACTTGTTTCCTTGTCTATGGATCATGCAATCTAAAAATGGTAACATACCATTATTTTCATTTTCTACAGTAAATTTGATGGAAGGTACTAAATTGTTAAGTAAGGGGAGAAATATTTGTAAATGTTCATTTGTTGGCCAAACACAAAGAACATCATCTACATACCTAAACTAAATTGCATTAGAAGGTAAGATATCCTTTAATTTTGTTTCAAAAAATTCCATATAAAGATTACTTAGTACAGGTGAAAGAGGGTTACCCATTGCCATACCAAATTTTTGAGCATAATAATCTCCATTAAATTGCAATACACAGTCTTTTATACACAATTTTATCAGTTCAATGAAATTAGACTTTGAAACGGGTAAATGAATATAATCCAAGATATCACATAAATATTCTAAAAGGTCATCAACTGGAACTTTAGTGAAAAGTGAGGAAACATCAAAGCTAACTAGTTTGAAATCAAAATCAATATTGATATTGTTTAGCTTGTTGACTAAATCTACATTGTTCATGATATTAGAATTTGATACCTTACCCACTAAAGGGCTTAATAAGGAAACTAAGCATTTTGATAATTTATATGTGATGGAGCCTACTGAACTCACTATAGGTCTTGCTGGAAAATTTTGTTTATGTGTTTTGATAAGTCCATAGATATATGGCAATGAAGGGGATAAAGATGACAAATTTTTGATAAGAGAAATGTTACCTTTCAACAACAACTTCATTTCTTTATTGCTGTTGGTGAAAGGTAACATATATATATATATATATATATATATATATATATATATATATATATATATATATATATATATATATATATATATGTTTTCTTTTATTTTTTTTTAATATTTTGCTTAGTCGCTTTCTCCCGCGTTAGCGAGATAGCGCAAGGAAACAGACGAAAGAATGGCCCAACCCACCCACATACACATGTATATACATACACGTCCACGCACGCAAATGTACATACCTATACATCTCAATGTATACATATATATCCACACACAGACATATACATATATGCACATGTACATTATTCATACTTTCTGTCTTTATTTATTCCTATCGCCACCTCGTCACACATGGAATAACAACCCCCTCTCCCCTCATGTGTGGGAGGTAGCGCTAGGAAAAGACAAAAAAGGCCCCATTCGTTCTCATTCAGTCTCTAGCTGTCATGTAACAATGGACCGAAACCACAGCTCCCTTTCCACATCCAGGCTCCACACAACTTTTCATGGTTTACCCCAGACGCTTCACATGTCTTGGTTCAATCCATTGACAGCACGTCGACCCCGGTATACCACATCGTTCCAATTCACTCTATTCCTTCCACGCCTTTCACCCTCCTGCATGTTCAGGCCCCGATCACTCAAAATCTTTTTCACTCCATCTTTCCACCTTCAATTTGGTCTCGCACTTCTCCTCGTTCCCTCCAACTCTGACACATATATCCTCTTGGTCAATCATTCCTCACTCATTCTCTCCATGTGACGAAACCATTTCAAAACACCATCTTCTGCTCTCTCAACCACACTCTTTTTATTTCCACACATCTCTCTTACCCTACCATTACTTACTCGATCAAACCATCTCACACCACATATTGTCCATAAACATCTTTCTTCCAGCACATCTACCCTCCTGCGCACTACTCTATCCATAGCCCAAACCTCGCATAGCTATCCCAAGCCCACGGCTCGCAACCATACAACATTGTTGGAACCACTATTCCTTCAAACATACCCATGTTTCTTTCGAGATAATGTTCTCGACTTCCTCACATTCATCAAATCTCCCAGGATTTTTGCCCCACTCCCCCACCCTATGATTCACTTCCGCTTCCATGGTTCCATCCGCTGCCAGATCCACTCCCAGATATCTAAAACACTTTACTTACTCCAGTTCTTCTCCATTCAAACTTACCTCTCAATTGACTTGACCCTCAACCCTACTGTACCTAATAACCTTGCTCTTATTCATATTTACTCTTAACTTTCTTCTTTCACACACTTTACCAAACTCAGTCACCAGCTTCTGCAGTTTCTCACATAAATCAGCCACCAGCGCTGTATCATCAGCGAACAACAACTGACTCACTTCCCAAGCTCTCTCATCCACAACAGACTTCATACTTGCAACTCTTTCCAAAACTCTTGCATTTGCCTCCCTAACAACCCCATCCATAAACCCGCAAACCTACATTCACTGACAACCAATCACTTTCCTCTCTTCCTACACGTACACATGCCGTACATCCTCGATAAAAACTTTTCACTGCTTCTAACAACTTGCATCCCACACCATATATTCTTAATACCTTCCACAGAGCATCTCTATCACCTCTTTCATATGCATTCTCCAGATCCATAAATGCTACATGCAAATCCATTTGCTTTTCTAAGTATTTCTCACATACATTCTTCAAAGCAAACATCTGATCCACACATCCTCTACCACTTCTGAAACCACACTGCTCTTCCCCAATCTGATGCTCTGTACATGCCTTTACCCTCTCAATCAATACCCTCCCATATAATTTACCAGGAATACTCAACAAACTTATACATATGTAATTTGAGCACTCACTCTTATCCCCTTTGCCTTTGTACAATGGCACTATGCACGCATTCCGCAAATATTCAGGCACCTCACCATGAATCATACGTTCATTAAATAACCTTATCAACCAGTCAAGAATACAGTCACCCCCTTTTTTAATAAATTCCACTGCAATACAATCCAAACCTGCTGCCTTGCCGGCTTTCATCTTCCCCAAAGCTTTTACTACCTCTTCTCTATTTACCAAATCATTTTCCCTAACCCTCTCACTTTGCACACCACCTCGACCAAAACACCCTATATCTGCCACTCTATCATCAAACACATTCAACAAACCTTCAAAATACTCACTCCATCTCCTTCTAGCATCACCACTACTTGTTATCACCTCCCAATTTGCGCCCTTCACTGAAGTTCCCATTTGCTCCCTTGTCTTACGCACTTTATTTATCTCCTTCCAGAACATCTTTTTATTCTTCCTAAATTTTAATGATAATCTCTCACCCCAACTCTCATTTACCCTCTTTTTCACCTCTTCCACCTTTCTCTTGACCTCCAGTCTTATTCTTTTATACATCTCCCACTCAATTGCATTTTTTCCATGCAAAAATCGTCCAAATGCCTCTCTCTTCTCTTTCACTAATAATCTTACTTCTTCATCCCACCCCTCACTACACTTTCTAATCAACCCACCTCCCACTCTTCTCATGCCACAAGCATCTTTTGCGCAATCCATCACTGATTCTCTAAATACATCCCATTCTTCCCCCGCACCCCTTACTTCCATTGTTCTCACCTTTTTCCATTCTGTACTCAGTCTCTCCTGGTACTTCCTCACACAAGTCTCCTTCCCAAGCTCACTTACTCTCACTACCCTCTACACCCCAACATTCACTCTTCTTTTCTGAAAACCCATACAAATCTTCACCTTAGCCTCCACAAGATAATGATCAGACATCCCTCCAGTTGCACCTCTCAGCACATTAACATCCAAAAGTCTCTCTTTCGCGCGCCTGTCAATTAACACGTAATCCAATAACGTTTAGGCCATCTCTCCTACTTACATACGTATACTCATGTATATCTCGCTTTTTAAACCAGGTATTCCCAATCACCAGTCCTTTCTCAGCACATAAATCTACAAGCTCTTCACCATTTCCATTTACAACACTGAACACCCCATGTATACCAATTATTCCCTCAATTGCCACATTACTCACCTTTGCATTCAAATCACCCATCACTATAACCCGGTCTCGTACATCAAAACCACTAACACACTCATTCAGCTGCTCCCAAAACACTTGCCTCTCATGATCTTTCTTCTCATGCCCAGGTGCATATGCACCAATAATCACCCATCTCTCTCCACTTTAGCGAGGTAGCGCAAGGAAACACGAAAAAATGTCCCAACCCACCTACATACACATGTATATACATACAAGTCCACACACGCAAATATACATACCTATACATCTCAACGTATACATATATATACACCCACAGACATATACATATATACAAATATACATAATTCATACTGTCTGCCTTTATTCATTCTCATCGCCACCTCGCCAAACATGAAATAACAACCCCCTCTTCCTCATATGTGCGAGGTAGCGCTAAGAAAGGACAACAAAGGCCAAATTCGTTCACACTCAGTCTCTGCTTCCACAGAGCATCTCTATCAACTTTATCATATGCCTTCTCTAGATACATAAATGCTACATACAAATACATTTGTTTTTCTAAGTATTTCTCACCTATATTCTTCAAAGCAAACACGTGATCCACTCATCCTCTACCACTTCTGAAACCACACTGCTTTTCCCCAATCTGTTGCTCTGTACATGCCTTCACCCTCTCAATCAATACCCTCCCATATAATTTCCTAGTGATACTCAACAAACTTATACCTCTGTAATTTGAACACTTCCTTGTATCCCCTTTGTCTTTGTACAATGGCACTATGCATGCATTCCGCCAATCCTCAGGCACCTAACCGTGAGTCATACATACATTAAGTAACCTTACCAACCAGTCAACAATAAGACACACCCTTTTTTAATGAATTCCACTGCAATACCATCCAATCCCGCTGCCTTGCCGGATTTCATCTTCCGCAAAGCTTTTACTACCTCTTCTCTGTTTACCAAATCATTTTCCTTAACCCTCTCACTTTGCACACCACCTCGACCAAAACACCATATATCTGCCACTCTATCATCAAACACATTCAACAAACCTTCAACATACTCACTCCATCTCCTTCTCACATCACCACTACTTGTTATCACCTCCCTATTAGCCCCCTTCTCTGAAATTCCCATTTGTTCCTTCGTCTTAAACACTTGACACTACTGTGTTAACCCTACTCTACCTAAACAACCCCATCCATAAACAAATTAAACAACTATGGAGACATCACGCACCCCTGCCGAAAACCAACATCTATTGACACCCAATCACTTTCCTCTCTTCCTACACGCACACATGCCTTACATCCTCGATAAAAATTTTCACTGCTTTTAACAACTTACCTCCCACACCATATATTCTTAATGCCTTCTACAGAGCATTTTTATCAACCACATGATATGCCTTCTCCAGATCCATAAATGCTATATACAAATCCATTTGCTTTTCTAAGTATTTCTCACATACATTTTCAAAGCAAACACCTGATCCACACATCCTCTACCAGTTCGGAAACCACACTGCTCTTCCTCAATCTGATGCTCTGTTCATGCCTTCACCCTCTCAATCAATACCCTCCCATATAATTTCCCAGAAATAATCAGCAAACGTATACCTCTGTAATTTGAGTACACACTCTTATCCACTTTGCCTTTGTACAAAAGCACTATACAAGCATTGCGCCAGTCCTCAGGCATTTGACCATGAGTCACACATGCATTACATAACCTTACCAACCAGTGAACAATACAGTCACCCCTTTTTTTGATAAATTTCAATGCAATACCATCCAAACCCACTGCCTTGTCGGCTTTCATCTTCCGCAAAGCTTTTACTACCTCTTCTCTGTTTACCAAATCATTCTCCCTAACCCTCTAACTTTGTATATTACTTCTACCAAAACACCTAATATCTGCCACTCTGTCATCAAACACATTTAACGAACCTTCAAAATACTCACTCCATCTCCTTTTCACATGACCACTACTTGTTGTGACCTCCCTATTTGCCCCCTTCACTGATGTTCCCATTTGTTCCCTTGTCTTACGCACTTTATTTACCTCCTTCCAAAACATTTTTTTATTTTTCTTAAAATTTAATGATACTCTCTCTCCCCAACTCTCATTTGCCCTCATTTTCACCTCTTGCACACTTCCCTTGACCTCCTGCCTCTTTCTTTTATACATCTCCCCGTCATTTGCATTATTTCCCTGCAAAAATCGTCCAAATGCTTCTATCTTCTCTTACATTGATGACCTTACTTCTTAATCCCATCACTCACTACCCTTCCTAGTTGGCCCACCTCCCACGCTTCTCTCGCCTCAAGTATCTTTTGCACAAGCCATCAGTGCTTCCCTAAATACATCCCATTCCACCGCCACACCCCTTACGTCCTTTGTTTTCACGTTTTTCCATTTTTTACTCAGTCTCTCCTGGTACTTCCTCACACAAGTCTCCTTCCCAAGCTCACTTACTCCCACCACTCTCTTCACCCAAGTTTCTCTCATCTTTTCTGAAAACCTCTACAAATCTTCACCTTCGCCTCCACAAGATAATGATCAGACATCCCTCCAGTTGCACGTCTCAGAAAATTAACATCTAAAAGTCTCTTGTTCGCGCGCCTATCAATTAACACGTAATCCAATAACGCTCTCTGGCCATCTCTCCTGCTTACATACGTATACCTTTGTATATGTCCCTTTTTAAACAAGGTATTCCCAATCACCAGTCCTTTTTCAGCACATAAATCTACAAGCTCATCTCCATTTCCATTAACAACATTGAACATCCCATGTACACCAATTATTCCCTCAACTGCCACATTACTCACCTTTGCATTGAAATCATCCATTACTTTAACCTGGTCTCGTGCGCGAAAACTAATAAGACACTCACTCAGCTTCTCCCCAAACACTTGCCTCTCATGATCTTTCTTCTCAACCCAGGTGTTCATGCACCAATAATCACCCATCTCTCTCAATCCACTTTCAGTTTTACTCATATCAATCTATAGTTTACTTTCTTACACTCTATCACATACTCCCATCACTCCTGTTTCAGGAGTAGTGTTACTCCTTACATTGCTCTTGTCCTCTCACTAAAACCTGACTTTACACCCAAGACATTCCCAAACCACTCTTTCCTTTTACCCTTGAGCTTCATTTCACTCAGAGGCAAAACATCCAGGTTCCTTTCCCAAAACATACTACATATCTCTCCTTTTACTCATGATGGTTACGTCCACACACATTTAGACACCCGAATCTGAGCCCTCGACGAGGATGAGCACTGCCCGCGTAACTTCTTTTGGTTCCCCTTTTAGAAAGTTAAGATACAAGGAGGGGAGGGTTTCCAGCCCCCGCTCCCGTCCCCTTTAGTCGCGTTGTACGACACTTGAGGAATGCGTGGGAAGTATTCTTTCTCCACTATCCACTTGTAGATTTATGTGCTGAAAAAGGACTGATGATTGGGAATACCTGGTTTAAAAAGCGAGATATACATAAGTATACTTATGTAAGTAGGAGAGATGGCCAGAGAGCGTTATTGGATTACGTGTTAATTGACAGCCGCGCGAAAAAGAGAATTTTGGATGTTAATGTGCTGAGAGGTGCAACTGGAGGGATGTCTGATCATTATCTTGTGGAGGCTAAGGTGAAGATTTGTATGGGTTTTCAGAAAAGAAGAGTGAATGTTGGGGTGAAGAGGGTGGTGAGAGTAAGTGAGCTTGGGAAGGAGACTTGTGTGAGGAAGTACCAGGAGAGACTGAGTACAGAATGGAAAAAGGTGAAAACAATGGAAGTAAGGGGAGTGGGGGAGGAATGGGATGTATTTAGGGAATCAGTGATGGATTGCGCAAAAGATGCTTGTGGCATGAGAAGAGTGGGAGGTGGGTTGATTAGAAAGGGTAGTGAGTGGTGGGATGAAGAAGTAAAAGTATTAGTGAAAGAGAAGAGAGAGGCATTTGGACGATTTTTGCAGGGAAAAAATGAAATTGAGTGGGAGATGTATAAAAGAAAGAGACAGGAGGTCAAGAGAAAGGTGCAAGAGGTGAAAAAATGGGCAAATGAGATTTGGGGTGAGAGAGTATCATTAAATTTTAGGGAGAATAAAAAGATGTTTTGGAAGGAGGTAAATAAAGTGCGTAAGACAAGGGAACAAATGGGAACTTCAGTGAAGGGCGCAAATGGGGAGGTGATAACAAGTAGTGGTGATGTGAGAAGGAGATGGAGTGAGTATTTTGAAGGTTTGTTGAATATGTTTGATGATAGAGTGGCAGATATAGGGTGTTTTGGTCGAGGTGGTGTGCAAAGTGAGAGTGTTAGGGAAAATGATTTGGTAAACAGAGAAGAGATAGTAAAAGCTTTGCGGAAGATGAAAGCCGGCAAGGCAGTAGGTTTGGATGGTATTGCAGTGGAATTTATTAAAAAAGGAGGTGACTGTATTGTTGACTGGTTGGTAAGGTTATTTAATGTATGTATGACTCAGGGTGAGGTGCCTGAGGATTGGCGGAATGCGTGCATAGTGCCATTGTACAAAGGCAAAGGGGATAAGAGTGAGTGCTCAAATTACAGAGGTATAAGTTTGTTGAGTATTCCTGGTAAATTATATGGGTGGATATTGATTGAGAGGGTGAAGGCATGTACAGAGCATCAGACTGGGGAAGAGCAGTGTGGTTTCAGAAGTGGTAGAGGATGTGTGGATCAGGTGTTTGCTTTGAAGAATGTATGTGAGAAATACTTAGAAAAGCAAATGGATTTGTATGTAGCATTTATGGATCTGGAGAAGGCATATGATAGAGTTGATAGAGATGCTCTGTGGCAGGTATTAAGAATATATGGTGTGGGAGGCAAGTAGTTAGAAGAAGTGAGAAGTTTTTATCGAGGATGTAAGGCATGTGTACGTGTAGGAAGAGAGGAAAGTGATTGGTTCTCAGTGAATGTAGGTTTGCGGCAGGGGTGTGTGATGTCTCCATGGTTGTTTAATTTGTTTATGGATGGGGTTGTTAGGGAGGTGAATGCAAGAGTTTTGGAAAGAGGGGCAAGTATGAAGTCTGTTGTGGATGAGAGAGCTTGGGAAGTGAGTCAGTTGTTGTTCGCTGATGATACAGCGCTGGTGGCTGATTCATGTGAGAAACTGCAGAAGCTGGTGACTGAGTTTGGTAAAGTGTGTGAAAGAAGAAAGTTAAGAGTAAATGTGAATAAGAGCAAGGTTATTAGGTACAGTAGGGTTGAGGGTCAAGTCAATTGGGAGGTGAGTTTGAATGGAGAAAAACTGAAGGAAGTGAAGTGTTTTAGATATCTGGGAGTGGATCTGGCAGCGGATGGAACCATGGAAGCGGAAGTGGATCATAGGGTGGGGGAGGGGGCGAAAATTCTGGGAGCCTTGAATAATGTGTGGAAGTCGTGAACATTATCTCGGAAAGCAAAAATGGGTATGTTTGAAGGAATAGTGGTTCCAACAATGTTGTATGGTTGCGAGGCGTGGGCTATGGATAGAGTTGTGCGCAGGAGGATGGATGTGCTGGAAATGAGATGTTTGAGGACAATGTGTGGTGTGAGGTGGTTTGATCGAGTAATTAACGTAAGGGTAAGAGAGATGTGTGAAATAAAAAGAGCGTGGTTGAGAGAGCAGAAGAGGGTGTTTTGAAATGGTTCGGCCACATGGAGAGAATGAGTGAGGAAATATTGACCAAGAGAATATATGTGTCGGAGGTGGAGGGAACGAGGAGAAGAGGGAGACCAAATTGGAGGTGGAAAGACGGAGTGAAAAAGATTTTGTGTGATCGGGGCCTGAACATGCAGGAGGGTGAAAGGAGGGCAAGGAATAGAGTGAATTGGAGCGATGTGGTATACCAGGGTTGACGTGCTGTCAGTGGATTGAATCAAGGCATGTGAAGCGTCTGGGGTAAACCATGGAAAGTTGTGTAGGTATGTATATTTGCGTGTGTGGACGTATGTATATACATGTGTATGGGGTGGGTTGGGCCATTTCTTTCGTCTGTTTCCCTGCGCTACCTCGCAAACGCGGGAGACAGCGACAAAGCAAAAAAAAAAAAAAAAAATATATATTACATATATTATGTAAATTATTTTTTTTTTCTTTTCTTTGTCGCTGTCTCCCGCGTTTGCGAGGAAGCGCAAGGAAACAGACGAAATAAAAGGCCCAACCCACCCCCATACACATGTATATACATACGTCCACACACGCAAATATACATACCTACACAGCTTTCCATGGTTTACCCCAGACGCTTCACATGCTCTGATTCAGTCCATTGACAGCACGTCAACTCCGATATACCACATCGATCCAATTCACTCTATTCCTTGCACGCCTTTCACCCTCCTGCATGTTCGGGCCCCGATCACACAAAATCTTTCTCACTCCATCTTTCCACCTCCAATTTGGTCTCCCACTTCTCCTCGTTCCCTCCACCTTCGACACATATATCCTCTTGGTCAATCTTTCCTTACTCATTCTCTCCATGTGCCCAAACCATTTCAAAACACCCTCTTCTGCTTTCTCAACCACGTTCTTTTTATTTCCACACATCTCTCTTACCCTTATGTTACTTACTCGATCAAACCACCTCACACCACACATTGTCCTCAAGTATCTCATTTCCAGCACATCCATCCTCCTGCGCACAACTATATCCACAGCCCACGCCTCGCAACTATACAACATTGTTGGAACCACTATTCCTTCAAACATACCCATTTTTGCTTCCCGAGATAATGTTCTCGACTTCCACACATTCTTCAAGGCTCCCAGAATTTTCGCCCCCTCCCCCACCCTATGATCCACTTCCGCTTCCATGGTTCCATCCGCTGCCAGATCCACTCCCAGATATCTAAAACACTTTACTTCCTCATGTTTTTCTCCATTCAAGCTTACCTCCCAATTGACTTGACCCTCAACCCTACTGTACCTAATAACCTTGCTCTTATTCACATTTACTCTTAACTTTCTTCTTTCACACACTTTACCAAACTCAGTCACCAACTTCTGCAGTTTCTCAAATGAATCAGCCACCAGCGCTGTATCATCAGCGAACAACAACTGACTCACTTCCCAAGCTCTCTCATCCCCAACAGACTTCATACTTGCCACTCTTTCCAAAACTCTTGCATTTACCTCCCTAACAACCCCATCCATAAACAAATTAAACAACCATGGAGATATCACACACCCCTGCTGCAAACCTACATTCACTGAGAACCAATCACTTTCCTCTCTTCCTACACGTACACATGCCTTACATCCTCGATAAAAACTTTTAACTGCTTGTAACAACTTTCCTCCCACACCATATATTCTTAATACCTTTCACAGAGCATCTCTATCAACTCTATCATATGCCTTCTCTAGATCCATAAATGCTACATACAAATCCATTTGCATTTCTAAGCATTTCTCACATACATTCTTCAAAGCAAACACCTGATCCACACATCCTCTACCACTTCTGAAACCACACTGCTCTTCCCCAATCTGATGCTCTATACATGCCTTCACCCTCTCAATCAATACCCTCCCATATAATTTACCAGGAATAATCAGCAAACTTATACCTCTGTAATTTGAGCACTCACTCTTATCCCCTTTGCCTTTGTACAATGGCACTATGCACGCCTTCCGCCAATCCTCAGGCACCTCACCATGAGTCACACATACATTAAATAACCTTACCAACCAGTCAATAATACAGTCACCCCCTTTTTTAATAAATTCCACTGCAATACCATCCCACTCAATTGCATTTTTTCCCTGCAAAAATCGTCCAAATGCCTCTCTCTTCTCTTTCACTAATATAATATATATTATATATATTCATGTGAGAAACTGCAGAAGCTGGTGACTGAGTTTGGTAAAGTGTGTGAAAGAAGAAAGTTAAGAGTAAATGTGAATAAGAGCAAGGTTATTAGATACAGTAGGGTTGAGGGTCAAGTCAATTGGGAGGTGAGTTTGAATGGAGAAAAACTGGAGGAAGTGAAGTGTTTTAGATATCTGGGAGTGGATCTGGCAGCGGATGGAACCATGGAAGCGGAAGCGGATCATTGGGTGGGGGAGGGGGCGAAAAGTCTGGGAGCCTTGAAGAATGTGTGGAAGTCGAGAACATTATCTCGGAAAGCAAAAATGGGTATGTTTGAAGGAATAGTGGTTCCAACAATGTTGTATGGTTGCGAGACGTGGGCTATGGATAGATTTGTGCGCAGGAGGATGGATGTGCTGGAAATGAGATGTTTGAGGACAATATGTGCTGTGAGGTGGTTTGATCGAGTAAGTAACATAAGGGTAAGAGAGATGTGTGGAAATAAAAAGAGCGTGGTTGAGAAAGCAGAAGAGGGTGTTTTGAAATGGTTCGGGCACATGGAGAGAATGAGTGAGGAAAGATTGACCAAGAGAATATATGTGTCGGAGGTGGAGGGAACGAGGAAAAGAGGGAGACCAAATTGGAGGTGGAAAGATGGAGTGAAAAAGATTTTGTGTGATCGGGGCCTGAACATGCAGGAGGGTGAAAGGAGGGCAAGGAATAGAGTGAATTGGATCGATGTGGTATACCGGGGTTGACGTGCTGTCAGTGGATTGAATCAAGGCATGTGAAGCGTCTGGGGTAAACCATGGAAAGCTGTGTAGGTATGTATATTTGCGTGTGTGGACGTATGTATATACATGTGTATGGGGGTGGGTTGGGCCATTTATTTCGTCTGTTTCCTTGCGCTACCTCGCAAACGCGGGAGACAGCGACAAAGCAAAAAAAAAAAAAAAAAATATATATATATATATATATATATATATATATATATATATATATATATATATATATATATATACATATTTTCCATATATATTTATATATTCTATCCCTTGGGAAAGGGGAGAAAGAATACTTCCCACTTATTCCCTGCGTGTCACCTGACCCCATTCTCTGTTCCTTCTTTTGGAAAATTAAACTTGTCCCTCCACCCTATTTGCTCTTATTCACATTTACTCTCAGCTTTCTTCTTTCACACACTTTACCAACTCAGTCATCAGCTTTTTCAATTTCTCACCTGAATCAGCCACCAGCGCTGTATCATCAATGAACAGCAACTGACTCACCTCCCAAGCTCCCTCATCCACAACAGACTGCACACTTGTCCCTCAACCCTATTTGCTCTTATTCACATTTACTCTCAGCTTTCTTCTTTCACACACTTTACCAACTCAGCCATCAGCTTTTTCAATTTCTCACCTGAATCAGCCACCAGCGCTGTATCATCAATGAACAGCAACTGACTCACCTCCCAAGCTCCCTCATCCACAACAGACTGCATACTTGCCCCTCTCTCCAGAACTCTTGCATTCACCACCTTAACATCCCCATCTAAAATCAAATTAGATAACAATGGAGGCATCACGCACCCCTATCACAAACCGACATTCAGCTGAGAACCAATCACTGTCTTCTCTTCTTACTCGTACACATGCCTCTCATCATCGATAAATATTTTTCACTGCTTCTAGGAGCCTGCCTCTAATACCATATATTCGTAATATATTTCACATACTTTCTCTATCAACTCTATCATATGCCTTCTCTAGATCCATAAATGCTGCATACAAATCCATAAGCTTTTTCAAGCATTTCTCACATACATTATTTAAAGCAAACACCTGATTCACACATCCTCTACCACTTCTGAAAACACTCTGCTACTCCCCAATCTGATGCACTGTACATGCTTGCACCCACTCACTCAATACCCTCACACATAATTTCCCAGGAATACTCATTAAACTTATACCTCTGTAATTTGAACACTCACCTTTATCCCCTTTGCCTTTGTACAATGGTACTATGCATGCATTTCGCCAATCCTCAGGCTCCTCACCATGAGTCATACATACATTAAATATCCTTACCGACCAGCCAACAACGCAGTCACCCCCTTTTTTTAGTAAATTCACTGCAATACCATCCAAACCCGATGCTTTGCTGGCTCTTACATTCCACAAAGCTTTTACTACCTCTTCTCCCTAACCCTCTTACTTTGTAAACCACATCTACCAAATACCCTATATCTGCCACGCTGTCATCTAACACATTCAACAAATCTTCAAAATACTCACTCCATCTCCTTTTCACATTACCACTACTTGTTATCACCTCCAGATTAGCACCCTTCACTGAAGTTCCCATTTGTTCTCTTGTTTTACGCACTTTCTTTATCTCTTTCCAAAATATCTTTTTATTCTCCCTAAAATATATGATACTCTCTCACCCTAATTCTCATTTGCCCTCTTTTTCACCGCTTGCACCTTTCTCTTGACCTCCTGTCTCTTTCCTTTATGTATCTCCCAGTCATCTGCACTATTTTCCTGCAAAAATCGTCCAAATACCTCTCTTTCCTCCTTCACTAATTATCTTATTTCTTCATCACCCCGCTCACTACCATTTGTAATCTGCCCACCCTCCACGCTTCTCATGCCACAAGCATCTTTTTGCGCAAGCCGTTACTGCTTCCCTAAATACATCCCATTTATCTATCATACTTTGTCGCTGTCTCCCGCGTTAGGGAGGTAGCGCAAGGAAAGAGAAGAAAGAATGGGCTAACCCACCCACATACACACACACACACACACACACACATATATATATATATATATATATATATATATATATATATATATATATATATATATATATATATATATATATATATATATCGTTTTCTTTCTTTCTTTTAAACTATTCGCCATTTCCCGCGTTAGCGAGGTAGCGTTAAGAACAGAGGACTGGGCCTTTTTTGGAATATCCTCACCTGGGCCCCTCTGTTCCTTCTTTTGGAAAATTAAAAAAAAAAACGAGAGGGGAGGATTTCCAGCCCCCCGCTCCCTCCCCTTTTAGTCGCCTTCTACGACACGCAGGGAATACGTGGGAAGTATTCTTAATCCCCTATCCCCAGGGATAATATATATATATATATATATAATATGTATATATTTTTTAATTTTCCAAAAGAAGGAACAGAGAATGGGGTCAGGTGAGGATATTCCCTCTAAGGCCCAGTCCTCTGTTCTTAACGCTACCTCGCTAACGTGGGAAATGGCGAATAGTATAAAATATATATATATATATATATATATATATATATATATATATATATATATATATATATATATATATATATATATATATATATATATATATATATATATATATATATATACTTATATATATATATATATATATATATATATATATATATATATATATATATACACATATACACATGCACATAATTCATATTTGCTGCCTTTCTTCATTTTCGTTGCCATCCCGCCACACATGAAATAGCATCCCCCCTTCCCCCGCGAGGTAGCGATAGGAAAGGACAAAACGCCACATTCGTTAACACTCAGTCTCTAGCTATCATGTGTAATGCACCGAAACCACAGCTCCCTTTCCACATTCATGCCCACAAAACATTTCGTGGTTTACCCCAGACTCTTTACATGCCATAGTTCAATCCATTGACAGAACGTCGACCCCGGTATACCATATCATTCCAATTCACTCAATTTCTTGCGTGCCTTTCACCCTACTGTATGTTCAAGTCCTAATCGCTCGAAATCTTTTTCACTCCATCCTTCCACCTTCAATTTGGTCTCCACTTCTCCTCGTTCTCTTCACATACGTCCTCTTTGTCAATCTTTCCTCACTCATTCTCTCCTTGTGACCAAACCATTTTAATACACACTCTTCTGCTCTTTCATCCACACTTTTTTTATTACCACATATCTCACTTACTCTTTTATTACTTACTCGATCAAACTACCTCACACCACATTTTGTCCTCAAACATCTC
>NC_092269.1:21431221-21478721 GCF_036320965.1 Panulirus ornatus
GCGGCAGGAAGCGGATTAAGAATGACCCATCAACTCATATATATATATATATATATATATATATATATATATTCTTTTTTTTTTTTTTTTTAAACTATTCGCCATTTCCCGCGTTAGCGAGGTAGCGTTAAGAACAGAGGACTGGGCCTTTTTTGGAATATCCTCACCTGGCCCCCTCTGTTCCTTCTTTTGGAAAAAAAAAAAAAAAAAAAAAAAAAAAAACGAGAGGGGAGGATTTCCAGCCCCCCGCTCCCTCCTCTTTTAGTCGCCTTCTACGACACGCAGGGAATACATGGGAAGTATTCCTTCTCCCCTATCCCCAGGGATATAAATTGAATATATCAACAATAATGATATCAGGTAATGATTCATCATTTAACAAGTCATTATTAACTATTAGGCTGGGTCAACATCTTTCATCAGTTGACTTGTTATGATTTTAGTAATGATGAGTTGGATCATGAAACTACATTAACATCAGAAGTAGTGGAGAAATTTTGGACAGTTTAGACTTTATCCTAATAGAAAAGGCAAGTACACCTTAACACCATACAAATGAGATGACAACACTACTAAGAGAGAAATGTCACCACCTTAATGTTTTTTGGTGCTCACCGTGATGTTGACTGTGTGCTGCTTCCACACGTCTTTTAGTTCTTCCTGGTTAAGTTAAGGCTTATATCATTTGTATCTCATTATATTATTCCTTTATGATGTTCTTTCATTTCACTACTGAGAAATGGTTCTTTACTTTATTAATTTGGGGAGACCAGTCTAGTGAGGGCATTTGTGGAAAATAATTATTTTTCTTTTGATGCGAATTTTTTTTTTCATTTTATATCAATCCTTGTTCTGCAAGCTCACATGAACAAAACTTAGGCGATTTGAATGTCATACCCTTTGTTATTCTGGTATATTTTGGTTACTCTCAGCAATTTCAGGGTATTGTTGTACTGGCAGGTTGAGATTTATTGTTATCATTGAAGCAGTTGGCTGAGAGAAGGCTTTCTTAGTTGATTCACTCTTCAATTTGATGGTGCAGTTGCTGCTATCATTAACCTCATAACAGCAAGCAGCTGCTGAAGTGCCAGACTGACGCTGAAGTTCATCTAGTATTCTAACCTTTTCTTTCAAATTAAAGGTCTTTGTAACCCTCTTGACAGGTTCACTTGTAGTAAGGGTACTTCCTGGATGCTTATGCATAGTGGTAACAGGTCATACACGTGGGCACAAGTGCAGAATAATATAACTGGCAAAAAAAGCATGCTTTTTCGGTGAAAGCTTGCAGAAAGCTGATATATATATATATCCCTGGGGATAGGGGAGAAAGAATACTTCCCACGTATTCCCTGCGTGTCGTAGAAGGCGACTAAAAGAGGAGGGAGCGGGGGGCTGGAAATCCTCCCCTCTCGTTTTTTTTTTTTTTTTTTTTTTTTTTTAATTTTCCAAAAGAAGGAACGGAGGGGGCCAGGTGAGGATATTCCAAAAAAGGCCCAGTCCTCTGTTCTTAACGCTACCTCGCCAACGCGGGAAATGGCAAATAGTTTAAAAGAAAAGAAAAAAGAAATATATATATATATATATATATATATATATATATATATATATATATATATATATATATATATATATATATATATATATATACACACATATATATATATATATATATATATATATATATATATATATATATATATATATATATATATATATATATATATATATATATATATATATATATATATATATATATATATATGTATATATATATATATATATATATATATATATATATATATATATATATATATATATATATATATATATATATATATATATATATATATATTTCTTTTTTCTTTTCTTTTAAACTATTTGCCATTTCCCGCGTTGGCGAGGTAGCGTTAAGAACAGAGGACTGGGCCTTTTTTGGAATATCCTCACCTGGCCCCCTCCGTTCCTTCTTTTGGAAAATTAAAAAAAAAAAAAAAACGAGAGGGGAGGATTTCCAGCCCCCCGCTCCCTCCCCTTTTAGTCGCATATATATATATATATATATATATATATATATATATATATATATATATATATATATATATATATATATATATATATATATATACATATATTTATTTATTTTGCTTTGTCGCTGTCTCCCGCGTTAGCGAAGTAGCGCAAGGAAACACACGAAAGATTGGGGAAGCCCACCCACATACACATGTATATACATACACGTCTACACACGCAAATATACATACCTATATACCTCAACGTATACATGTATATACACACACAGATATATACATATATACACGTGTACATAATTCATGCTGTCTGCCTTTATTCATCCCATCGCCACCCCGCCACACATGTAAAAAAAATACCGTTCCCCCCCCCCCCCCCCCCCCTCATGTGTGCCAGGTAGTGCTAGGAAAAGACAACAAAAGCCCCATTCGTTCACACTCAGTCTCTTGCTGTCATGTAATAATGCACCGAAACTGCAGCTCCCTTTCCACATCCAGGCCACACAGAACTTTCCATGGTTTACCCCACACTCTTCACATACCCGGGTTCAATCCATTGACAGCACGTCGACCACGGTATACCACATCGTTCCAATTCACTCTTTTTTCTTTTACGCCTTTCGCCCTCCTCCATGTTCAGGCCCCGATCACTCAAAATATTTTTCACTCCATCTTTCCACCTCCAAATTGGTATCCCACTTCTCTTCGTTCCCTCCACCTCTGACACATATATCATCTTGGTCAATCTTTAATCACTCATTCTCTCCATGTGACCGAACCATTTCAAAACACCCTCTTCTGCACGCTCAACCACACTCTTTTTATCACCACTTATATCTCTTACCCTATTATTACTTACTCGATCAAACCACCTCACACCACATATTGTCGTCAAACATCACATTTCTAGCACATCAACCCACCTGCGCACAACTCTATCCATAGCCCACGCCTCGCAACCATACAACATTGTTGGAACCACTATTCCTTCAAATATACCCATTTTTGCTTTCCGAGATAATGTTCTCGACTTCCACGCATTCTTCCAGGCTCTCAGGATTTTCGCCCCCTTCCCCACCCTATGATTCAATTCCGCTTCCATGGTTCCATCTGCTGCCAAATCCACTCCCAGATATCTAAAACACTTGACTTCCTCCAGTTTTTCTCCATTCAAACTTATCTCCCAATTGAGTTAGCCCTCAACCCTACTGTACATAATAACCTTGCTCTTATTCACATTTACTCTCAGATTTCTTCTCTCACACACTTTACCAAACTCAGTCACCAGCTTCTGCAGTTTCTCACATGAATCAGCCACCAGCGCTCTATCATCAGCTGACAAATGACTCACTTCCCACGCTCTCTGATCCACAACAGACTGCATAATTGCCCTTCTTTCCAAAACTCTTGCATTCACCTCGCTAACAACCCCATCCATAAACAAATTAAACAACCATGGAGACATCACACTCCCCTGCCGCAGACATACATTCACTGAGAACCAATCACTTTCCTCTCTTTCTACACGTACAAATGCTTTACATCCTTGATAAAAACTTTTCACTGCTTCTAATAACGTCCTTCCCACGCCATATATTCTTAATACCTTCCACAGAGCATCTCTAGCAACTCTATCATATGCCTTCTCTAGATCCATAAATGCTACATATAAATCCATTTGCTTTTCCAAGTATTTCTCACATACATTCTTCAAAGCAAACACCTGATCCATACATCCTCTACCACTTCTGAAACCACACTGCTCTTTCCCATTCTGATGCTCTGTACATGCCTTCACCCTCTCAATCAATACCCTCCCATAAAATTTACCAAAAATACTCAACAAACTTATACCTCTGTAATTTGAGCACTCACTCTTATCCCCTTTGCCTTTTTACAATGGCACTATGCACGCATTCCTCCAATCCTCAGGCACCTCACCATGAGTCATAAATGCATTAAATAACCTTACCAAGCAGTCAATAATACAGTCATCCCCTTTTTTAATAAATTCCACTGCAATACCATCCAAACTTGCTGCCTTGCCGGCTTTCATCTTCCGCAAAGCTTTTACTATCTCTTCTCTGTTTACCAAATCATTTTCCCTAACCCTCTCACTTTGCACACCACCTCGACCAAAACACCCTATATCTGCCACTCTATCATCAAACACATTCAACAAACCTTCAAAATACTCACTCCATCTCCTTCTCACATCACCACTACTTGTTATCACCTCCCCATTTGCGCCCTTCACTGAAGTTCCCATTTGCTCCCTTGCCTTACGCACTTTATTTACCTCCTTCTAGAACATCTTTTTATTCTCCCTAAAATTTAATGATACCCTCACCCCAACTCTCATTTGCCCTCTTTTTCACCTCTTGCACCTTTCTCTTGACCTCCTGTCTCTTTCTTTTATAGATCTTCAACTCAATTGCATTTTTTCCCTGCAAAAATCGTCCAAATGCCTCCCTCTTCTCTTTCACTAATAATCTTACTTCATCCCAACACTCAATACCCTATCTAATCAACCCATCTCCCACTCTTCTCATGCCACAAGCATCTTTTGCGCAATCCATCACTGATTCCCTAAATACATCCCATTCCTCCCCCACTCCCCTTACTTCCATTGTTCTCACCTTTTTCTATTCTGTACTCAGTCTTTTCTGGTACTTCCTCACACAAGTCTCCTTCCCAAGCTCACTTACTCTTACCACCTTCTTCACCCCAGCATTCACTCTTCTTTCCTGAAAACCCATACAAATCTTCACCTTAGCCTCCACAAGATAATGATCAGACATCCCTCCAGTTGCACCTCTCAGCACATTAACATCCAAAAGTCTCTCTTTCGCGCGCCTGTCAATTAACACGTAATCCAATAACGCTCTCTGGCCATCTCTCCTACTTATATACGTATACTTATGTATATCTCGCTTTTTAAACCAGGTATTCCCAATCACCAGTCCTTTTTCAGCACATAAATCTACTAGCTCTTCACCATTTCCTTTTACAACACTGAACACCCCATGTATACCAATTATTCCCTCAACTGCCATATTACTCACCTTTGCATTTAAATCACCCAATGTGTGTGGATGTAACCAAGATGTGAAAAAAGGAGAGATAGGTAGTATGTTTGAGGAAAGGAACCTGGATGTTTTGGCTCTGAGTTAAACGAAGCTCAAGGGAAAAGGGGAAGAGTGGTTTGGGAATGTCTTGGGAGTAGAGTCAGGGGTTAGTGAGAGGACAAGAGCAAGGGAAGGAGTAGCAGTACTCCTGAAACAGGAGTTGTGGGAGTATGTGATAGAATGTAAGAAAGTAAATTCTCGATTAATATGAGTAAAACTGAAAGTTGATGGAGAGAGATGGGTGATTTTTGGTGCATATGCACCTGGCCATGAGAAGAAAGATCATGAGAGGCAAGTGTTTTGGGAGCAGCTGAATGAGTGTGTTAGTGGTTTTGATGCACGAGACCGGGTTATAGTGATGGGTGATTTGAATGCAAAGGTGAGTAATGTGGCAGTTGAGGGAATAATTGGTATGCATGGGGTGTTCAGTGTTGTAATTGGAAATGGTGAAGAGCTTGTAGATTTATGTGCTGAAAAATTACTGGTGATTGGCAATACCTGGTTTAAAAAGCGAGATATACATAAGTATACTTATGTAAGTAGGAGAGATGGCCAGAGAGCGTTATTGGATTACATCTTAATTGACAGGCGCGCGAAAGAGACAGAGATATAGGGTGTTTTGGTCGAGATGGTGTGCAAAATGAGAGGGTTAGGGAAAATGATTTGGTAAACAGAGAAGAGGTAGGAAAAGCTTTGCGGAAGATGAAAGCCGGCAAGGCAGCAGGTTTGGATGGTATTGCAGTGGGATTTATTAAAAAAGGTGTTGACTGTATTGTTGACTGGTTGGTAAGGTTATTTAATTTTTGTATGACGCATGGTGAGGTGCCTGAGGATTGGTTGAATGCGTGCATAGTGCCATTGTACAAAGGCAAAGGGGATAAAAGTGAGTGCTCAAATTACAGAGGTATAAGTTTGTTGAGTATTCCTGGTAAATTGTATGGGAGGGTATTCATTGAGAGGGTGAAGGCATGTACAGAGCATCAGATTGGGGAAGAGCAGTGTGGTTTCAGAAGTAGTAGAGGATGTGTGGATCTGGTGTTGATTTGAAGAATGTATGTGAGAAATACTTAGAAAAGCAAATGGATTTGCATGCAGCATTTATGGATCTGGAGAAAGCATATGATAGAGTTGATAGAGATGATCTGTGGAAGGTATTAAGAATGTATGGTGTGGGAGGCAAGTTGTTAGAAGCAGTGAAAAGTTTTTGTCGAGGATGTCAGACATGTGTACGTGTAGGAAGAGAGGAAAGTGATTGGTTCTCAGTAAATGTAGGTTTGCGGCAGGGGTGTGTGATGTCTCCATGGTTATTTAATTTGTTTATGGATGGGGTTGTTAGGGAGGTGAATGCAAGAGTTTTGGAAAGAGGGGCAAGTATGAAGTCTGTTGTGGATGAGAGAGCTTGGGAAGTGAGTCAGTTGTTGTTCGCTGATGATACATCGCTGGTGGCTGATTCATGTGAGAAACTGCAGAAACTGGTGACTGAGTTTGGTAAAGTGTGTGAAAGAAGAAAGTTAAGAGTAAATGTGAATTAGAGCAAGGTTATTAGGTACAGTTGGGTTGAGGGTCAAGTCAATTGGGAGGTAAGTTTGAATGGAGAAAAAATGGAGGAAGTAAAGTGTTTTAGATATCTGGGAGTGGATCTGGCAGCGGATGGAACCATGGAAGCGGAAGTGAATCATAGGGTGGGGGAGAGGGCGAAAATCCTGGGAGGCTTGAAGAATGTGTGGAAGTCGAGAACATTATCTCGGAAAGCAAAAATGGGTATGTTTGAAGGAATAGTGGTTCCAACAATGTTGTATGGTTGCGAGGCGTGGGCTATGGATAGAGTTGTGCGCAGGAGGGTGGATGTGCTGGAAATGAGATATTTGAGGACAATGTGTGTTGTGAGGTGGTTTGATCAAGTAAGTAATGTAAGGGTAAGAGAGATTTGTGGAAATAAAAAGAGCGTTGTTGAGCGAGCAGAAGAGGGTGTTTTGAAATGGTTTGGGCACATGGAGAGAATGAGTGAGGAAAGACTGACCAAGAGGATATATGTGTCGGAGGTGGAGGGAACGAGGAGAAGTGGGAGACCAAATTGGAGGTGGAAAGATGGAGTGAAAAAGATTTTGTGTGATCGGGGCCTGAACATGCAGGAGGGTGAAAGGAGGGCAAGGAATAGAGTGAATTGGATCGATGTAGTATACCGGGGTTGACGTGCTGTCAGTGGATTGAATCAGGGCATGTGAAGCGTCTGGGGTAAACCATGGAAAGCTGTGTAGGTATGTATATTTGCGTGTGTGGACGTATGTATATACATGTGTATGGCTGTGGGCTGGGCCATTTCTTCCGTCAGTTTCCTTGCGCTACCTCGCAAACGCGAGAGACAGCTACAAAGCAAAAAAAAAAAAAAAAAAAATATATATATATATATATATATATATATATATATATATATATATATATATATATATATATATATATATATATATATATATATATATATATATATATATATATATACGTTGAAAGTATGAGAAATGGCCAGAGAGGATTAATCAATTACATGCTAATTGATAGGCGCGTGAAAATGAGACTTTTGGATGTTAATGTGCTGAGAGGTGCAATTGGAGAAATGTCTGACTGTTATCTAATGGAAGTTTAATTGAAGATTTGTATTGGTTTTCAAAAAAGAAGAGAGAATTTTCTGGTAAAGAGAGTGGTGAGTGTAAGTGAGTTTGGAAAGGAGTCTTGTGTGACGAAGTACCACGAGAGATTGAGTGCAGAATTGAAATTTTGAGAGTAAATTACGTTATGGAGGTGGGGGAGGATGGCATGTGTTTCGGGAAGCAGTGATAGCTTGCACAAAAGATGCTTCTGGCATGAGTATCGTGGGAGATGGGCAGATTAGAAAGGGTGCTTAGTGGTGGGATGGAGAAGTAAGATTGTAAGTGAAAGAGAAGAGAGAGGCGTTTGGATAAGTTTCGCAGGGAAGTTGTGTGAATGACTGAGAGATGTATAAAAGAAAGAGGCAGAAGGACAACAGAAAGGTGCCATAGGTGAAAAAGAGGTAATGAAAGTTGGGGTGAGAAAGTATCATTAAATGTTGGGGAAAATGAAGAGATGTTTTGGAAGAAGGGAAATAAAGTGCGTAATACAAGGGAACAAATGGGAATATCGGTAAAAGGGGGCTAATGGGTAGGTAATAACAAGTAGTGGTGAAGTGAGGAGATGGAGTGAGCATTATGAAGATTTGTTGAATGTGTATGATGATAGAGTGGCAGATATAGGGTGTTTGGTTAAGGTGGTGTACGCAGTGAGAGGGTCAGGGTGATGGATTTCGTAAACAGAGAAGTAGTGAAAGCTTTGCGGAAATTGAAAGTCGGCAAGGCGGCGGGGTTAGGTGGTATTGCAGTGAAATTTATCAAAAATGGGGTGATTGTGTTGTTGACTCCTTGGTAAGGATGTTCAGTGTATGTATGGTTCATAGTGAGGTGCCTGAGAAGTAGCAGAATGCGTGCATAGTGCCGTTGTATAAAGGCAAAGGGAATAAGCGGTATCGAGGTATAAGTTTCTTGAGTAAGAGGTATAAGTTTCTTGAGTATTCCTTAGAAATTATATATGAAGGTATTGATTTAGTGGATAAAAGCATATACAGAGCATCAGACTGGGGAAGAGCAGTGTATTTCAGAAGTTGTAGAGGATATGTGTATTAGGTGTTTCCTTTAAAGAATGTATGTAAGCAGCACTTAGAAAAGAAGATGGATTTGTATATAGCTTTTATGGATCTGGAGAAAGCAAATGAAAGAGTGGATACAGATGCTTTGTAGAAGCTGTTAAGATTATATGATGTGTAAGGTAAATTGTTGGAGGCAGTGAAAAGTTTTTATCCAGGATGAAAAGCATGTGTACGAGTAGGATGAGATAAAAGGGACTGGTTCTCAATGAATGTCGGTTTGCGGCAGGGTGCGTGATGATTCCGTGGCTGTTTAATTTGCTTATGAATGGGGTTGTTAGGGAGGTGAATGCAAGAGATATGGAGAGAGGGGCAAGCATGCAGTCGGTTGTGGATGAGAGCGCTCGGGAGGTGAGTCAGTTGTTGTTTGCTGATGAAACAGCACTGGTGGCTGATTTGGAAGAGGAACTGCAGAAGTTGGTGACATAGTTTGGTAATTTGTGTGAAAGAGGAAAGTTGAGAGTAAATGCGAATAAGAGCAAGGCTTTTAGGTTCAGTAGGGTTGAGGAATAAGTTAATTTGGTGGTAAGTTTGAATGGAGAAAGCTGGAGGAGTTGAGGTGTTTTAGATATGTGGGAGTGAAATTGGCAGCGGATTTAACCATGGAAGTGGAAGTGAGTCACAGGCTGGGGGAGGGCGTGAAGGTTCTGGGAGCGTTGAAGAATGTGTGGAAGGCAAGTACGTTATCTCGGAGAGCAAAAATGGTTATGTTTGAAGGAATAGTGGTTCCAACAATGTTATATGGTTGTGAGGCGTGGTCTATAGTTAGGGTTTGTGCGGAGGAGGATGAATGTGCTAGATATAAATGTTTGAGGACAATATCTGTAGTGAGGAGGTTTGATCGAGTAAGTAATGAAGATGAAAGAGAGATTTTAGGAAATAATAAGAATGTGGTTGAGAGAACAGAAATGGGTGTATTGAAATTGTTGTCTCACATGGAGAAAATGAAAGAGGAAAGATTGACAAGGAAGATATATGTGATAGAGGTGAAGGGAACGAGAAGTGGGAGACCAAATTAGAGGTGGAAAGATGGAGTGAAAAAGATTTTGAGCGATCGGGGCCTAAACATACAGGAGGGTGAAAGGGGTGCAAGGAATAGAGTGAACTGGAACGATGTGGTATGACGAGGTCGACGTGCTGTCAATGGATTGTACCAGAGCATATGAAGCGCCTGGGGTAAACCATGGAAAGTTTTGTGGGGGTTTGGATGTGGAAAGGGGCCTATGGTTTTAGTGCATTACACATGGCAGTTAGAGACTGAGTGTGAACGAATGTGGCCTTTGTTGTCTCTTCCTAGCGCTACTTCGCGCGCGCTCGGGGGGAGCGGGTGTGTGTGTGTGTGTGTGTGTGTGTGTGTGTGTGTGTGTGTGTGTGTGTGTGTGTGTGTGTGTGTGTGTGTTTCTGTTTGTGTTGGGGAGGGGGGTGCCATTTTCATATGTGGCGGGGTGGAGACGGAAAAGGATGAATGCAGTAAGTATGAATATATACTTGTGTATATATGTATATGTCGGTGTACTTATATGTATTTATACATAGAAATGTATATGTATGTCTATGTATATGGGTGGGTTGGGCCATTCTTTCATCTGTTTCCTTATGGTACCTCGCCAACGCGGGAGACAGCGACTATTTATGATAGATATGATAATATATATGTATATGTTAGATGATAGAGTGGCAGATGCAGGGTGTTTTGGTCGATTTGGTGTGCGAAGTAAAAGTGTCGGGGAGACTGGGTTGGTAAACAAAGAGGTATTGAAAGCTTTGCAGAAGATAAAAGCCGGCAAGGCAGTGGGTTTGGATGGTATTGCAGTGAGGATACTCAATATATATATAGCTCATTGTTAAGTATCTGAGGATTGGTGAAATGCTTGCATAGTGCCATTGTACAAAGGCAAAGGGGATAAAGGTGAGTTTTTAGATTACAGAGGTATAGGTTTATTGATTATTCTTTGGAAATTATATGGGATGGTATTAATTGAGAGGGTGAAGGCATGTACAGAGCATCAGATTGGGGAAGAGCAGTGTGGTTTCAGAAGTGGTAGAGGATGTATGGATCAGGGGGTTTGCTTTGAAGAATGTTTGTGAGAAATACTTAGAAAAACAAATACATTTGTATGTAGCATTTATGGATCTGGAGAAAGCAAATGATGTAGTTGATAGAGATGCTCTGTGGAAGGTATTAAGAGTATATGGTATGGGAAGCAGGTTGCTAGAAGCAGTGAAAAGTTTTTTTCGAGTATGTAAGGGCTGTGTACAAGTAGGAAGAGAGGAAAGTAATTGGTTCCCAATGAATGTCGGTCTATGGCAGGGGTGCACAATGTCTCCAAGGTTGTTTAATTTGTTTATGGATTGGGTTGTTAGGGAGGTGAACGCAAATGTTTTGGAGAGAGGTACAAGTATGCAGTCTGTTGTGGATGAGAGGGCTTGGGAAGTGAGTCAGTTGTTGTTCGCTGATGATAGAGCGTTGGTGGCTATGTTGGGTGAGAAGCTACCGAAGCTGGTGACTGAGTTTGGTAAAGTGTGTGAAAGAAGAAAGCTGAGCGTAAATGTGAATAAGAGCAAGGTTATTAGGTACAGTAGGGTTGAGGGACAAGCCAATTTGGAGGCAAGGTTAAATAGAGAAATGCTGGAGGAAGTGAAGTATTCTAGATGTCTGGGAGTGAATTTAACAGCGGATAGAACCATAGAAGCGGATGTGACTCACAGGGTAGGGAAGGAGGCAAAGGTTCTGGGAACGTTGAAGAATGTGTGGAAGGCAAAAACATTATCTCGGAAAGGAAAAATGGGTATCTTTGAAGGAATAGTGGTTCCAACAATGTTACATAGTTGCGAGGCGTGGGCTACAGATTGGGTTGTGAGGAGGATGGTGGATGTGTTGGAAATGAGATGCTTGAGGACAATATGTAGTGTGAAGTAGTTTGATCGGGTAAGTAATGAAAGGGTAAGAGAAATGTGTTGTAATGAAAAGAGTGGTTGAAAGAGCAGATGACGGGGTATTCAAATGGTTAATCACATGGAGAGAATGAGTAAGGAAAGGTTGACAAAGAGGATAGATGTGTCAGAAGTGGAGGGAACGAGAAGTGGGATACCAAATTGGAGGTGGAAGGATTGGGTGAAAATGATTTTGAGCGATCGGGGCCTAAACATACAAGGAATAGAGTGAATTGGAACGATGTGGTATACCGGGGTCGACTTGCTGTCAATGTATTATGCCAGAGCATGTGAAGCGTCTCCAGTAAACCATGAAAAAATTTGTAGGGCCTGGATGTGGAGTGGGGGCTGTGGCTTCAGTGCACTACACATAACAATTAGAGACTGAGTGTTAACGAATGTGGCCTATGTTTTCTTTTCTTAGCGCTACCTCGCGCGCGCGCAGGGGGAGAGGGTGTGTGGGTTTGTCTGTGTGTGTGTGTGTGTGTGTGTGTGTCTGTGTGTGTGTGTGTGTGTGTGTGTGTGTGTGTGTTGAGGAGGAGGTGCCTTTTACATTTGTGGCTGGTTGGCGACGGAAATGGTTGCATGCAGCAAGTATGAATATGTACATTTGTATATATGTATATGTCGCTGTACGTAAATGTATGTATACATAAAATTGTATATGTATGTATATGTGTGTGTGTGTGGGCGTTTAAGTATATGAATATATATGTGGGTGGCTTTGGCAATTCTTTCATCTGTTTCCTTATGTTACCTCCCTAATGTGGGAAACAGCGACTATTTATGATAAATATGATAACATATATGTATATATTAGATGACAGAATGGCAGATATAGGGAATTTTGGTCGATGTGTTGTGCGAAGTGAGAGGGTCTGGGAGAATGGTTTGTTAAACAAAGGAGAGGTAGTGAAAGCTTTCCAGAAGATAAAAGCCGGCAAGTCAGTGGGTTTGGATGATATTGCAGGGGAATATATTATAAAAAGGGGTGATTGTATTGTTGCCTGGTTAGAGGGATACTCACTGTATGTATGGCTCATATTGAAGTACCTGAGGATTGGCGGAATGCTTGCATAGTGCCATTGTACAAAGGCAAAGGGGATAAGAGTGAGTGCTCAAATTACAGAGTTATAAGATTGTTGATTATTCCTGGGAAATTATATGGGAGGGTATTGACTGAGAGGGTGAAGGCATGTACAGATCATCAGATTGGGGAAGAACAGTGTGGTTCAGAAGTGGAAGAGGATGTGTGTATCAGGGGTTTGCTTTGAAGAATGTATGTGAGAAATACTTAGAAAATCAAATATATTTGTAAGTAGCAATTATGGATCTGGAGAGAGCAAATTATAGAGTTGATAGAGGTGCTCTGTGGAAGGTATTAAGAGTATGTGGTACGAGAGGCAAGTTGCTAGAAGAAGTGAAAAGTTTTTTCAAGGATGTAAGGGCTGTGTACGAGTGGAAAAAGAGGAAAGTGATTGATTCCCAGTGAATGTCGGTTTGTGGCAGGGGTGCGTAATGTCTCCATTGTTGTTTAATTTGTTTATGGATGGAGTTGTTAGGGAGGTGAATGCAAAAGTTTTGGAGAGAGGTGCAAGTATGCAGTCTGTTGCGGATGAGAGAGCTTGGGAAGTGAGTCAGTTGTTGTTCGCTGATGATGGAGCGTTCGTGGCTGATTCGTGTGAGAAACTGCAGAAGCTGGTGACTGAGCTTGGTAAAGTGTGTGAAAGAAGAAAACTGACAGTAAAGGTGAATAAGAGCAAGGTTATTAGGTACAGTAGGGCTGAGGGACAAGTCAACTGGGAGGTAAGTTTGAATGAAGAAAAACTGGAGGAAGTGAAATGTTTTAGATATCTGGGAGTGGATTTGTCAGCGGATAGAACCATGGAAGCGAAGGTGACTCACAGGGTAAGGAAGGAGGCAAAGGTTCTGGGAGCGCTGAAGAATGTGTGGAAGGCGAAAACATTATCTCGGAAACGAAAAATTGGCATGTTTGAAGGAATAGTGGGTCCAACAATGTTACAGAGTTGCGAGGCGTGGGCTACAGATAGAGTTGTACGGAGGATGGTGTATGTGCTGGAAATGAGATGTTTGAGGACAATATGTGGTGTGAGGTGGTTTCATCGATTAAGTAATAATAGGGTAAGAGAGATGTGTAGTAACAAAAAGACTGTGGTTGAGAGAGCAGAAGAGGGTGTTTTGAAATGGTTTGGTCACATACAAAGAATGAGTAAGGAAAGATTGACAAAGAGGATACATGTGTCAGTGGTGGAGGGAACGAGAAGTGGGAGACCAAACTGAAGGTGGAAAGATGGAGTGAAAAAGATTTTGAGTGATCGGGGCCTGAACATGCAGGAGGGTGAAAGGCGTGCAAGGAATAGAGTAAATTAGAAAGATGTGGTATACCGGGGTCGACATGCTGTCAGTGGATTGAACCAGGGCGTGTGAAGCGTTTGGGGTAAACCATGGAAAGTTGTGTGGGGCCTGGATGTGGAAAGGGAGCTGTGGTTTCAGTGCATTATACAAGACAGCTAGAGACTAAGTGTGAATGAATGTAGCCTTTGTTGTCTTTTCCTAGCGCTACCTCGCGCACATGCAGGGGGGAGGGGGTTGTTATTTCATGTGTGTCGGGGTGGCGATGGGAGTGAATGAAGGCAGACAGTATGAATTATGTACATGTGTGTATATGTATATGTCTATGTATGTATATATATACGTATATGTATACGTTGATATGTATAGGTATGTATATTTGCGTGTGGACGTATGCGTATATACATATCTATGTGGGTGGATTGGGCCGTTCTTTCGTCTGTTTCCTTCCGCTACCTCGCTAACGCGGGAGACAGCGAGAAAGTAAAATAAATGAAATTGAATAAATAAGTATACATATATATATATATACATATATATATATATATATATATATATATATATATATATATATATATATATATATATATATATAAATTTTTTTTTTTTTTTTTTTTTTTTATACTTTGTCGCTGTCTCCCGCGTCTGCGAGGTAGCGCAAGGAAACAGACGAAAGAAATGGCCCAACCCCCCCCCCCCATACACATGTACATACGTCCACACACGCAAATATACATACCTACACAGCTTTCCATGGTTTACCCCAGACGCTTCACATGCCTTGATTCAATCCACTGACAGCACGTCAACCCCTGTATACCACATCGCTCCAATTCACTCTATTCCTTGCCCTCCTTTCACCCTCCTGCATGTTCAGGCCCCGATCACACAAAATCTTTTTCACTCCATCTTTCCACCTCCAATTTGGTCTCCCTCTTCTCCTCGTTCCCTCCACCTCCGACACATATATCCTCTTGGTCAATCTTTCCTCACTCATTCTCTCCATGTGCCCAAACCATTTCAAAACACCCTCTTCTGCTCTCTCAACCACGCTCTTTTTATTTCCACACATCTCTCTTACCCTTACGTTACTCACTCGCTCAAACCACCTCACACCACACATTGTCCTCAAACATCTCATTTCCAGCACATCCATCCTCCTGCGCACATCTCTATCCACAGCCCACGCCTCGCAACCATACAACATTGTTGGAACCACTATTCCTTCAAACATACCCACTTTTGCTTTCCGAGATAATGTTCTCGACTTCCACACATTTTTCAAGGCTCCCAAAATTTTCGCCCCCTCCCCCACCCTATGATCCACTTCCGCTTCCATGGTTCCATCCGCTGACAGATCCACTCCCAGATATCTAAAACACTTCACTTCCTCCAGTTTTTCTCCATTCAAACTCACCTCCCAATTGACTTGACCCTCACCCCTACTGTACCTAATAACCTTGCTCTTATTCACATTTACTCTTAACTTTCTTCTTCCACACACTTTACCAAACTCAGTCACCAGCTTCTGCAGTTTCTCACATGAATCAGCCACCAGCGCTGTATCATCAGCGAACAACAACTGACTCACTTCCCAAGCTCTCTCATCCCCAACAGACTTCATACTTGCCCCTCTTTCCAGGACTCTTGCATTTACCTCCCTAACAACCCCATCCATAAACAAATTAAACAACCATGGAGACATCACACACCCCTGCCGCAAACCTACATTCACTGAGAACCAATCACTTTCCTCTCTTCCTACACGTACACATGCCTTACATCCTCGATAAAAACTTTTCACTGCTTCTAACAACTTGCCTCCCACACCATATATTCTTAATACCTTCCACAGAGCATCTCTATCAACTCTATCATATGCCTTCTCCAGATCCATAAATGCTACATACAAATCCATTTGCTTTTCTAAGTATTTCTCACATACATTCTTCAAAGCAAACACCTGATCCACACATCCTCTACCACTTCTGAAACCGCACTGCTCTTCCCCAATCTGATGCTCTGTACATGCCTTCACCCTCTCAATCAATACCCTCCCATATAATTTACCAGGAATACTCAACAAACTTATACCTCTGTAATTTGAGCACTCACTCTTATCCCCTTTGCCTTTGTACAATGGCACTATGCACGCATTCCGCCAATCCTCAGGCACCTCACCATGAGTCATACATACATTAAATAACCTTACCAACCAGTCAACAATACAGTCACCCCCTTTTTTAATAAATTCCACTGCAATACCATCCAAACCTGCTGCCTTGCCGGCTTTCATCTTCCGCAAAGCTTTTACTACCTCTTCTCTGTTTACCAAATCATTTTCCCTAACCCTCTCACTTTGCACACCACCTCGACCAACACACCCTATATCTGCCACTCTGTCATCAGACACATTCAACAAACCTTCAAAATACTCATTCCATCTCCTTCTCACATCACCGCTACTTGTTATCACCTCCCCATTTACGCCCTTCACTGAAGTTCCCATTTGCTCCCTTGTCTTACGCACCCTATTTACCTCCTTCCAGAACATCTTTTTATTCTCCCTAAAATTTACTGATAGTCTCTCACCCCAACTCTCATTTGCCCTTTTTTTCACCTCTTGCACCTTTCTCTTGACCTCCTGTCTCTTTCTTTTATACTTCTCCCACTCAATTGCATTTTTTCCCTGCAAAAATCGTCCAAATGCCTCTCTCTTCTCTTTCACTAATACTCTTACTTCTTCATCCCACCACTCACTACCCTTTCTAAACAGCCCACCTCCCACTCTTCTCATGCCACAAGCATCTTTTGCGCAATCCATCACTGATTCCCTAAATACATCCCATTCCTCCCCCACTCCCCTTACTTCCATTGTTCTCACCTTTTTCCATTCTGTACACAGTCTCTCCTGGTACTTCCCCACACAGGTCTCCTTCCCAAGCTCACTCACTCTCACCACCTTCTTCACCCCAACATTCACTCCTCTTTTCTGAAAACCCATACTAATCTTCACCTTAGCCTCCACAAGATAATGATCAGACATCCCTCCAGTTGCACCTCTCAGCACATTAACATCCAAAAGTCTCTCTTTCGCACGCCTGTCAATTAACACGTAATCCAATAACGCTCTCTGGCCATCTCTCCTACTTACATAAGTATACTTATGTATATCTCGCTTTTTAAACCAGGTATTCCCAATCATCAGTCCTTTTTCAGCACATAAATCTACAAGCTCTTCACCATTTCCATTTACAACACTGAACACCCCATGCATACCAATTATTCCCTCAACTGCCACATTACTCACCTTTGCATTCAAATCACCCATCACTATAACCCGGTCTCGTGCATCAAAACCGCTAACACACTCATTCAGCTGCTCCCAAAACACTTGCCTCTCATGATCTTTCTTCTCATGCCCAGGTGCATATGCACCAATAATCACCCACCTCTCTCCATCAACTTTCAATTTTACCCATATTAATCGAGAATTTACTTTCTTACATTCTATCACATACTCCCACAACTCCTGTTTCAGGAGTATTGCTACTCCTTCCCTTGCTCTTGTCCTCTCACTAACCCCTGACTTCACTCCCCAGACATTTCCAAACCACTCTTCCCCTTTACCCTTGAGCTTCGTTTCACTCAGAGCCAAAACATCCAGGTTCCTTTCCTCAAACATACTACCTATCTCTCCTTTTTTCACATCTTGGTTACATCCACACACATTTAGGCACCCCACTCTGAGCCTTCGAGGAGGATGATCACTCCCCGCGTAACTCCTTCTTCTGTTTCCCATTTTAGAAAGTTAATACAAGGAGGGGAGGATTTCCGGCCCCCCGCTCCCGTCCCCTCTAGTCGCTTTCTACGACACGCGAGGAATACGTGGGAAGTATTCTTTCACCCCTATCCCCAGGGATAATATACATATATATATACATATACACACACACACACATACACACACATACGCACATACACACACACACACACATACATATATATACATATGAAAAATGTAAGAAACAATTTAGAAAACAAACTTTTAGATTGAAATGAATGAAAAAAAAGAATGTCACATAATGGTTCAACCTCTGGCTATGGAAAAGGAAATGTACAATTTATTCACACAAACGTCAATAGCAGTTCTCATCAATTTCACCACTGTATCAATAAGCTTCAATGTCTAAGCTACATTTTTCACCAACTTCACTATTTTCTTGTCAAAAAAAAACACCATGCATGAAAACTATCACTCCATTAACACAACTATAAACATTTACTTCCCCTTTAAAAGTTCTGGGGAAGTCTGTCTCGATACACTGCGGCGAGGCGACGCGACGCTGACACAATCACTGTCACAATATCACTTCTGCCTCCTCAAGTCAATCTCTCAGCCACAGTGCAGGCCTTCATCGTCGAAATCGGTCTTCTTCCCTCGCTGCGTGTAGACAGGTGGCCACCACAAATACAAACATACTTCTATTATCAACTAAGTTCTGTCGAGTCGGCAGTGGTCACGTGTGTTTCTTGCTGCTGCTGCTGCTCCATATCATGCACTAAGGCCATTCCACATTCGTACAGAAGACACTTGAAAGCAGCCATTCCCGTTTTTGTTTTCTTCCTTCGTAGGGTCGACCCGTGTGTGATGTCGGAAAATATATATATATATATATATATATATATATATATATATATATATATATATATATATATATAATCATTATCATTATTTTGCTATGTCGCTGTCTCTCGCGTATGCGAGGTAGCGCAAGGAAACAGACGAAAGAAATGGCCCAACCCACTCCCATACTAATGTATATACATACACGTCCACACACGCAAATATACATACATATACATCTCAATGTACACATATATATACACACACAGACACATACCTATATACCCATAAAACACAATTCACACTGTCTGCCTTTATTCATTCCCATCGCCACCTCGCCACACATGGATTACCATCCCACTCCCCCCTCATGTGTGCGAGGTAGCGCTAGGAAAAGACAACAAAGGCCCCATTCGTTCACACTCAGTCTCTAGCTGTCATGCAATAATGCCCGAAACCACAGCTCCCTTTCCACATCCAGGCCCCACACAACTTTCCATGGTTTACCCCAGACGCTTCACATGCCCTGATTCAATCCACTGACAGCACGTCAACCCCGGTATACCGCATCCATTCATTTACTCTATTCCTTGCCCTCCTTTCACCCTCCTACATGTTCAGGCCCCGATCCCTCAAAATCTTTTTCACTCCATCTTTCCACCTCCAATTTGGTCTGCCACTTCTCCTCGTTCCCTCCACCTCCGACACATATATCCTCTTGGTCAATCTTTCCTCACTCATTCTCTCCATGTGCCCAAACCATTTCAGAACACCCTCTTCTGCTCTCCCAACCACGCTCTTTTTATTTCCACACATCTCTCTTACCCTTACATTACTTACTCGATCAAACCACCTCACAACACACATCGTCCTCAAACATCTTATTTCCAGCACATCCACCCTCCTGCGCACAACTCTATCCATAGCCCACGCCTCGCAACCATACAACATTGTTGGAACCACTATTCCTTCAAACATACCCATTTTTGCTTTCCGAGATAATGTTCTCGACTTCCACACGTTCTTCAAGGCTCCAAGGATTTTCGCCCCCTCCCCCACCCTATGATCCACTTCCGCTTCCATGGTTCCATCCGCTGCCAGATCCAATACCAGATAGCTAAAACACTTTCCTTCCTCCAGTTTTTCTCCATTTAAACTTACCTCTCAATTGACTTGACCCTTAACCCTACTGTACCTAGTGACCTTGCTCTTATTCACATTTACTCTTAACTTTTTTCTTTCACACACTTTACCAAACTCAGTCACCAGCTTCTGCAGTTTCTCACATGAATCAGCCATCAGCGCTGTATCATCAGCGAACGAGAACTGACTCACTTCCCAAGCTCTCTCATCCACAACAGACTTCATACTTGTCCCCTCTTTCCAAAACTCTTGCATTCACCTCCCTAACAACCCCATCCATAAACAAATTAAACAACCATGGAGACATCACACACCCCTGCCGCAAACCTACATTCACTGAGAACCAATCACTTTCCTTTCTTCCTACACGTACACATGCCTTACATCCTCGATAAAAACTTTTCACTGCTTCTAACAACTTCCCTGCTACACCATATATTCTTAATACCTTCCACAGAGCATCTCTATCAACTCTATCATATGCCTTCTCCAAATCCATAAATGCTACATATAAATCCATTTGCTTTTCCAAGTATTTCTAACATACATTCTTCAAAGCAAACACCTGATCCACACATCCTCTACCACTTCTGAAACCACACTGCTCTTCCCCAGTCTGATGCTCTGTACATGCCTTCACCCTCTCAATCAATACCCTCCCATATAATTTACCAGGAATACTCAACAAACTTATACCTCTGTAATTTGAGCACTCACTCTTATCCCCTTTCCCTTTGTGCAATGGCACTATGCAAACATTCCGCCAATCCTCAGGCACCTCACCATGAGCCATACATACATTAAATAACCTTATCAACCAGTCACCAATACAGTCAGCCCCTTTTTTGATAGATTCCACTGCAATACCATCCAAACCCGCTGCCTTGCCGGCTTTCATCTTCCGCAAAGCTTTTACTACCTCTTCTCTGTTTACCAAATCATTTTCCCTAACCCTCTCACTTTGCACACCACCTCGACCAAAACACCCTATATCTGCCACTTTATCATCAAACGCATTCAGCAAACCTTCAAAATACTCACTCCATCTCCTTCTCACATCACCACTACTTGTTATCACCTCCCCATTAGCGCCCTTCACTGAAGTTCCCATTTGTTCCCTTGTCTTACGCACTTTATTTACCTCCTTCCAAAACATCTTTTTATTCTCCCTAAAATTTGATGATACTCTCTCACCCCAACTCTCATTTGCCCTCTTTTTCACCTCTTGCACCTTTCTCTTGAGCTCCTGTCTCTTCCTTTTATACATCTCCCGCTCAACTGCATTTTTTCCCCTTCAAAAATCGTCCAAATGCCTCTCTCTTCTCTTTCACTAATAATCTTACTTCTTCATCCCACCACTCACTACCCTTTCTAGTCATCCCACCTCCCACTCTTCTCATGCCACAAGCATCTTTTGCGCACTCCATCACTGATTCCCTAAATACATGCCATTCCTCCCCCACTCCCCTTACTTCCATTGTTCTCACTTTTTTCCATTCTGTACTCAGTCTCTCCTGGTACTTCCTCACACATGTCTACTTCCCAAGCTCACTTACTCTCACCACCCTCTTCACCCCAACATTCACTCTTCTTTTCTGAAAACCCATACAAATCTTCACCTTAGCCTCCACAAGATAATGATCAGACATCCCTCCAGTTGCACCTCTCAGCACATTAACATCCAAAAGTCTCTCTATCGCGCGCCTGTCAATTAACACTTAATCCAATAACGCTCTCTGGCCATCTCTCCTACTTACATACGTATACTTATGTATATCTCGCTTTTTAAACCAGGTATTCCCAATCACCAGTCCTTTTTCAGCACATAAATCTACAAGCTCTTCACTATTTCCATTTACAACACTGAACATTCCATGTATATCAATTATTCCCTCAACTGCCACATTACTCACCTTTGCATACAAATCGCCCATCACTATAACCCGGTTTCGTGCATGAAAATCTCTAACGCTGTCATTCACTCATATGTATACATATATATATATATATATTTATATATATATATATATATATATATATATATATCTTTTCTTTCATACTATTTGCCATTTCCCGCGATAGCGAGGTAGCGTTAAGAACAGAGGACTGGGTCTTTGAGGGAATATCCTCACCTGGCCCTCTTCTCTGTTCCTTCTTTTGGGGAAAAAAAAAAAAAAAACGAGAGGGGAGGATTTCCAGCCTCCCGCTCCCTTCCCTTTTAGTCGCCTTCTACGACACGCAGGGAATACGTGGGAAGTATTCCTTCTCCCCTATCCCCAGGGAATATATATATATATATATATATATATATATATATATATATATATATATATATATATATATATATATATATATATATATATATATATATATATATATATATATATATATATATATATATATATATATATATATATATATTTTCATACTATTCTCCATTTCCCGCGTTAGCAAGGTACCGTTAAGAACAGAAGTCTGGACCTTTGAGGGAACATCTTCACCTGGCCCCTTTCTCTGTTCCTGCTTTTGGAAAATTAAAAAAAAAACTGATAGGGAAGGATTTCCAGCCCCGCGCTCCTTTCCCTTTTAGTCGCCTTCTACGACACGTAGGGAATACGTGGGAAGTATTCTTTCTCCCCTATCCGCAGGGATATAATATATATATATATATATATATATATATATATATATATATATATATATATATATATATATATATATATATATATATATATATATATCTATATATATATATATATATATATATATATATTTTTTTTTTTTTTTTTTTTTTTTTTTGCTTTGTCGCTGTCTCCCGCGTTTGCGAGGTAGCGCAAAGAAACAGACGAAAGAAATGGCCCAACCCACCCCCATACACATGTACATACATACGCCCACACACGCAAATATACATACCTACACAGCTTTCCATGGTTTACCCCAGACGCTTCACTTGCCTTGATTCAATCCACTGACAGCACGTACACCCCGGTATACGACATCGCTCCAATTCACTCTATTCCTTGCCCTCCTTTCACCCTCCTGCATGTTCAGGCCCCGATCACACAAAATCTTTTTCACTCCATCTTTCCACCTCCAATTTGGTCTCCCTCTTCTCCTCGTTCCCTCCACCTCCGACACATATATTCTCTTGGTCAATCTTTCCTCACTCATTCTCTCCATGTGCCCGAACCATTTCAAAACACCCTCTTCTGCTCTCTCAACCACGCTCTTTTTATTTCCACACATCTCTCTTACCCTTACGTTACTTACTCGATCAAACCACCTCACACCACACATTGTACTCAAACATCTCATTTCCAGCACATCCATCCTCCTGCGCACAACTCTATCCAAAGCCCAAGCCTCGCAACCATACAACATTGTTGGAACCACTATTCCTTCAAACATACCCATTTTTGCTTTCCGAGATAATGTTCTCGACTTCCACACATTCTTCAAGGCTCCCAGAATTTTCGCCCCCTCCCCCACCCTATGATCCACTTCCGCTCCCATGGTTCCATCCGCTGCCAGATCCACTCCCAGATATCTAAAACACTTCACTTCCTCCAGTTTTTCTCCATTCAAACTCACCTCCCAATTGACTTGACCCTCAACCCTACTGTACCTAATAACCTTGCTCTTATTCACATTTACTCTTAACTTTCTTCTTTCACACACTTTACCAAACTCAGTCACCAGCTTCTGCAGTTTCTCACATGAATCAGCCACCAGCGCTGTATCATCAGCGAACAACAACTGACTCACTTCCCAAGCTCTCTCATCCCCAACAGACTTCATACTTGCCCCTCTTTCCAAAACTCTTGTATTCACCTCCCTAACAACCCCATCCATAAACAAATTAAACAACCATGGAGACATCACACACCCCTGCCGCAAAACTACATTCACTGAGAACCAATCACTTTCCTCTCTCCCACACGTACACATGCCTGACATCCTCGATAAAAACTTTTCACTGCTTCTAACAACTTGCCTCCCACACCATATATTCTTAATACCTTCCACAGAGCATCTCTATCAACTCTATCATATGCCTTCTCCAGATCCATAAATGCTACATACAAATCCTTTTGCTTTTCTAAGTATTTCTCACATACATTCTTCAAAGCAAACACCTGATCCACACATCCTCTACCACTTCTGAAACCACACTGCTCTTCCCCAATCTGATGCTCTGTACATGCCTTCACCCTCTCAATCAATATCCACCCATATAATTTACCAGGAATACTCAACAAACTTATACCTCTGTAATTTGATCACTCACTCTTATCCCCTTTGCCTTTGTACAATGGCACTATGCACGCATTCCGCCAATCCTCAGGCACCTCACCATGAGTCATACATACATTAAATAACCTTACCAACCAGTCAACAATACAGTCACCCCCTTTTTTAATAAATTCCACTGCAATACCATCCAAACCTGCTGCCTTGCCGGCTTTCATCTTCCGCAAAGCTTTTACTACCTCTTCTCTGTTTACCAAATCATTTTCCCTAACCCTCTCATTTTGCACACCCCCTCGACCAAAACACCCTATATCTGCCACTCTATCATCAAACACATTCAACAAACCTTCAAAATACTCACTCCATCTCCTTCTCACATCACCACTACTTGTTATCACCTCCCCATTTGCGCCCTTCACTGAAGTTCCCATTTGCTCCCTTGTCTTACGCACTTTATTTACCTCCTTCCAGAACATCTTTTCATTCTCCCTAAAATTTAATGATACTCTCTCACCCCAACTCTCATACATATTCTTTTTTTTTTTTTTTGCTTTGTCGCTGTCTCCAGCGTTTGCGAGGTAGCGCAAGGAAACAGACGAAAGAAATGGCCCAACCCACCCCCATACACATGTATATACATACGTCCACACACGCAAATATACATACCTACACAGCTTTCCATGGTTTACCCCAGACGCTTCACATGCCTCGATTCAATCCACTGACAGCACGTCAACCCCGGTATACCACATCGCTCCAATTCACTCTATTCCTTGCCCTACTTGCACCCTCCTGCATGTTCAGGCCCCGATCACACAAAATCTTTTTCACTCCATCTTTTGCACCTCCAATTTGGTCTCCCTCTTCTCCTCGTTCCCTCCACCTCCGACACATATATCCTCTTGGTCAATCTTTCCTCACTCATTCTCTCCATGTGCCCACACCATTTTAAAACACCCTCTTCTGCTCTCTCAACCACGCTCTTTTTATTTCCACACATCTCTCTTACCCTTACGTTACTTACTCGATCAAACCACCTCACACCACACATTGTCCTCAAACATCTCATTTCCAGCACATCCATCCTCCTGCGCACAACTCTATCCATAGCCTACGCCTCGCAACCATACAACATTGTTGGAACCACTATTCCTTCAAACATACCCATTTTTGCTTTCCGAGATAATGTTCTCGACTTCCACACATTCTTCAAGGCTCCCAGAATTTTCGCCCCCTCCCCCACCCTATGATCCACTTCCGCTTCCATGGTTCCATCCGCTGCCAGATCCACTCCCAGATATCTAAAACACTTCACTTCCTCCAGTTTTTCTCCATTCAAACTCACCTCCCAATTGTCTTGACCCTCAACCCTACTGTACCTAATAACCTTGCTCTTATTCACATTTACTCTTAACTTTCTTCTTTCACACACTTTACCAAACTCAGTCACCAGCTTCTGCAGTTTCTCACATGAATCAGCCACCGGCGCTGTATCATCAGCGAACAACAACTGACTCACTTCCCAAGCTCTCTCATCCCCAACAGACTTCATACTTGCCCCTCTTTCCAAAACTCTTGCATTCACCTCCCTAACAACCCCATCCATAAACAAATTAAACAACCATGGAGACATCACACACCCCTGCCGCAAAACTACATTCACTGAGAACCAATCACTTTCCTCTCTTCCTACACGTACACATGCCTTACATCCTCGATAAAAACTTTTCACTGCTTCTAACAACTTTCCTCCCACACCATATATTCTTAATACCTTCCACAGAGCATCTCTATCAACTCTATCATATGCCTTCTCCAGATCCATAAATGCTACATACAAATCCATTTGCTTTTCTAAGTATTTCTGAAATACATTCTTCAAAGCAGACACCTGATCCACACATCCTCTACCACTTCTGAAACCTCACTGCTCTTCCCCAATCTGATGCTCTGTACATGCTTTCACCCTCTCAATCAATACCCTCCCATATAATTTACCAGGAATACTCAACAAACTTATACCTCTGTAATTTGAGCACTCACCCTTATCCCCTTTGCCTTTGTACAATGGCACTATGCACGCATTCCGCCAATCCTCAGGCACCTCACCATGAGTCATACATACATTAAATAACCTTACCAACCAGTCAACAATACAGTCACCCCCTTTTTTAATAAATTCCACTGCAATACCATCCAAACCTGCTGCCTTGCCGGCTTTCATCTTCCGCAAAGCTTTTACTACCTCTTCTCTGTTTACCAAATCATTTTCCCTAACCCTCTCACTTTGCACACCACCTCGACCAAAACACCCTATATCTGCCACTCTATCATCAAACACATTCAACAAACCTTCAAAATACTCACTCCATCTCCTTCTCACATCACCACTACTTGTTATCACCTCCCCATTTGCGCCCTTCACTGAAGTTCCCATTTGCTCCCTTGTCTTACGCACTTTATTTACCTCCTTCCAGAACATCTTTTTATTCTCCCTAAAATTTAATGATACTCTCTCACCCCAACTCTCATTTGCCCTTTTTTTCACCTCTTGCACCTTTCTCTTGACCTCCTGTCTCTTTCTTTTATACGTCTCCCACTCAATTGCATTTTTTCCCTGCAAAAATCGTCCAAATGCCTCTCTCTTCTCTTTCACTAATACTCTTACTTCTTCATCCCACCACTCACTACCCTTTCTAATCAACCCACCTCCCACTCTTCTCATGCCACAAGCATCTTTTGCGCAATCCATCACTGATTCCCTTAATACATTCCATTCCTCCCCCACTCCCCTTACTTCCATTGTTCTGACCTTTTTCCATTCTGCATGTATATCTTATATATATATATATATATATATATATATATATATATATATATATATATATATATATATATATATATATATATATATATATATTTTTTTTTTTTTTTTTTTCATACTATTCGCTATTTCCCGCGATAGCGAGGTAGCGTTAAGAACAGAGGACTGGGCCTTTGAGGGAATATCCTCACCTGGACCTCTTCTCTGTTCCTTCTTTTGGAAAAAAAAAAAAAAAAAAAAAAAAAAAACGAGAGGGGAGGATTTCCAGCCCCCCGCTCCCCTCCCTTTTATATATATATATATATATATATATATATATATATATATATATATATATATATAAAATACATATAATATATATATATATAATTTATATATTTATTATTCTTTGAAGCTGTGTCCCGCTTTAGCGACATAGGGCAAGGAAGCAGACAAAAATGGCCCAAACCCACCCACATACATATGTATATGCTTAAACTCCCACACACGCACGTACACATATCTATACATATATTAATATGTTCATATTCATAATTGCTGCATTCATCCAATTCAGTCGCCACCTCGCTACATATGAAGTAGCTTCCCCCCCTCATCCCTAGGTAACGATTGGAAAAGACAACGAAGGCTACATTCGTTCACCTTCCGTCTCTAGCTGTCATATGTAGTTCGCTGAAGCCACAGATTTCTTTCCACATCCAGGCCCCACAAAACATTCCATGTTTTATTCCAGACGCTTCACATGCCCTGGTTCAATCCATTGACAGCACGTCGACCCCGGTATATTATATTGTTCCAATTCACTTTATTCCTTACTCGCTTTCACCCTTTTGCATGTTCAGGCCCGATAGCTCAAAATCTTCTTCACTCCATCCTTCCATCTCCCATATGGTCTCCCACTTCTCCTCGTTCCCTCCACCTCTGACACATATATCTTCTTTGTCAATCTTTCCTCACTCATTCTCTCCATGTGACCAAACCAGCTCAAGACACCATCCTCTGCTCTCTCAACGACACTTTCTTTATTACAACAGATCTTTCTTTATTACCACATGTCAAAAAGCTTTAAAAATGATTTTCTCAAAATGATCCCAACGTTCTGTGGTCGGTAAGTACCTGATGCAAGATTTGTTTGCTGGTGACCTTACCTGTCGACAGTGTTGACGAGTTCCTCCACAGTCTCAGGTCGGGTTGGATACTTGGGCAGTGTGAGCGATGCGGTGAGATTGCCTCGGTAAGCTGTGCCCACGATGAAGGCAAACAACAGCCAGGCTGCTACTAACACACGGTTGGAGCGACTGGTAGAGAGTCGCCCGGTGAAACCCTGGCCCAACAACGTGCCCACCACCTCCTGCACCACAGCTGCGGTAGTCACGCTGCTGCCTCCCTCCCTCCACACACTTGCTTGTCTCAGCTGAACAATGATCAGCATTATAGATCTCATATGAAAAGTCTTATTCAGGGAGGAAGATGATGTTACTGAATTTCATATTTCAAACTGTGCATGTATCAAGATATGATTCAGGATATCTCTGCGATTTTTCTCTGTAAAACGTGTATATGTCATGACTTCTTATTGTGGTCATGTTATTTCTTCATACGGAATTTCCTACCAGGATGTCTTTGGCAGAAGTGTAGCGAGCAGTGTAGAGGGATAAATTGCATGTTTCATGTATAGTTAGACAAGATATTGAGGCCTGAACACTTAGGAGGGAGAGAGTTTTGCACTGAGTAGAAAAAAATTGGATGGATGTGGTATATGGAAGGCGACGTATTTGAAGTGGGCTGAAAGAATTAGTTTGAAACATTCAAGATGAAACATGGCGTAGTGTGCAGGTCATGGCAGTCATGGTTTCCTTATATCATATATGATGGCTAGGAACTGGATGGGCGCAGAATACTCAATTCTTAATTTGTACTTAACTCTTCGTTGCAAAGGCGGGAAAGTTATATAGATATTCTACATATTATACTTGATCGCCGCTACCCGCGTAAGCAAGGGAGTGCCAAAAAACAGACGAAGATTGACCCCTCCACTCTCATACAAAAATATACATATACGCGCACATACACGTGCTTATACATACATAGACATAAATCTAAACATACATATATATACATACACATACACACACAGAGTCACACACACACACACACACACACACACACACATACAGACAGACAGACAGACAGACAGACAGACACACACACACACACACACACACACACACACACATATATATGATAAAGTGTAAGAAAGTAAACTCTAGATTGATATGGGTAAAACAGAAAATGGATGGAGAGAGATGGGTGATTCTTGGTGCATATGCACTTGGGCATGAGAAGAAAGATCATGAGAGGCAAGTGTTTTGGAGCAGCTGAGTGAGTGTGTTAGTAGTTTTGATGCACGAGACCGGGTTATAGTGATGGATGATTTAAATGCAAAGGTGAGTAATGTAGCAGTTGAGGGAATGATTACTGTACATGCGGTGTTCAGTGTTGTAAATGGAAATGGTGAAGAGCTTGTAGATTTATGTGCTGAAAAAGGACTGGTGATATGGGAATACCTGGTTTAAAAAGAGAGATATACATAAGTATACTTATGTAAATAGGAGAGATGGCCAGAGAGCGTTATTAGATTAGACTTTTGGATGTTAATGTGCTGAGAGGTGCAACTGGAGGGATGTCTGATCATTATCTTGTGGAGGCAAAGGTGAAAATTTCTAGAGGTTTTCAGAAAAGAAGAGAGAATGTTGGGGCGAAGAGAGTAGTGGGAGTAAGTGAGCTTGGGAAGGAGACTTGTGTGAGGAAGTACCAGGAGAGATTGAGTACAGAATGGAGAATGGTGAGAACAAAGGACGTATGGGGAATGGGGGAGGAATGGGATGCTATAGGAAAGCAGTGATGGCTTGCGCAAAAGATTCTTGTGGCATGAGAATCGTGGGAGGTAGGCAGATTAGAAAGGGTAGTGAGTGGTGGGATGAAGAAGTCAGATTATTAGTGAAACAGAAGAGAGAGGAATTTGGACAAATTTTGCAGGGAAATAAGGCAAATGAGTGGGAAATGTATAAAAGAAAGGGTCAGGAGGTCAAGACAAAGGTGCAAGAGGTTAAAAAGACGGCAAATGAGGGTTGGGGTGAGAGATTATCATTAAATTTTAGGGAGAATAAAAAGATATTTTGGAGGGAAGTAAATAAAGTGAGTAAGACAAGAGAAGAAATGGGAACATCAGTGAATGGGGCAAATGAGGAGGTGGAAACAAGTAGTGGCGATGTGAGGAGATAGAGTGAGTATTTTGAAGGTTTGTTGAATGTGTTTGATGATACAGTGCCAGATATAGGGTGTTTTAGTCGAGGTGGTAAGCGAATTGAGAGGGTTAGGGAAAATGATTTGGTAGTAAAAGCCTTGCGTAAGATGAAAGCCGGCAAGGCGGCGAGTTTCGAAGGTATTGCAGTGGAATTTATTAAAAACGGGGTTGACTGTATTGTTGACTGGTTGGTAAGGTTATCTAATGTATGTATGACTCATGGAAAGGTGCCTGAGCATCAGATTGGGGAAGAGCAGTGTGGTTTCAGAAGTAGTAGAGGATGTGTGGATCAGGTGTTTGCTTTGAAGAACGTATGTGAGAAATACTTAGAAAAGCAAATGGATTTGTATGTAGCATCTATGGATCTAGAGAAGGTATATCATAGGGTTGATAGAGATGCTCTGTGGAAGGTATTAAGAATATATAGTGTGGGAGGCAAGTTCTTAGAAGCAGTGAAAAGTTTTCATCGATGATGTAAGACATGTGTACGAGTAGGAAGAGAGGAAAGTAATTGGTTCTCAGTGAATGTTGCTTTCCGGCAGGGGTGTATGATGTCTCCATGGTTGTTTAATTTGTTTATGGATGGGGTTGTTTATGGAGGTGAATGCAAGAGTTTTGGAAAGAGGGGCAAGTGTGCAGTCTGTTGTGGATGAGAGAGCTTGGGAAGTGAGTCAGTTGTTGTTCGCTAATGATACAACGCTGATGGCTGATTCGGGTGAGAAACTGTAGAAGCTGGTGGCTGAGTTTAGTAAAGTGTGTGAAAGGAGAAAGCTGAGAGTAAATATGAATAAGATCAAGGTTATTGGGGACTGTAGTGTTGAGGGACAAGTCAATTGGGAGGTAAGTTTGAATGGAGGAAGTGAAGTGTTTTAGATACCTGGGAGTGGATTTGGCAGCGGATGGAACCATGGAAGAGGAAGTGAATCTTAGGGTGGGGAGGGGGTGAAAGTTCTGGGGGCGTCGAAAAATGTGTGGAAGTCCAGAACGTTATCTTGGAAAGAAAAATAGGTATGTTTGAAGGAATAGTGCTTCCAACAATGTTATATGGCTGTGAGGCGTAAGCTATAGATAGAGGTGTTCGGAGGAGGGTGTATGTGCTGGAAATGAGATGTTTGAGGACAATATGTGGTGTGAGGTGGTTTGATCGAGTAAGTAATAAAAGGATAAGAGAGATGTGTGGTAATAAAAGAGTGTGGTTGAGAGAGCAGAAGAGGGTGTTTTGAAATGATTTGGTCACATGGAGAGAATGAGTAATGAAAGATTGACAAAGAAGATATATGTGTCAGAGGTGGAGGGAACGAGAAGTGGGAGACCAAATTGGAGTTGGAAAGATGGAGTGAAAAAGATCTTGAGTGATCGGGGCCTAAACATGCAGGAGGGTGAAAGGCATGCAAGGAATAGAGTGAACTGGAACGATGTGGTATAACGGGGTCGACGTGCTGTCAATGGATTGACCTAGGGCATATGAAGCGTCTGGGGTAAACCATTGAAAGTTTTGTCGGGCCTGGATGTGGAATGGTGCTGTGGCTTCGATGCATTGTACATGACAGCTAGAGATTGAGTGTGAACGAATGAGGCCTTTGTTGTCTTTTCCTGGCACTACCTCGCGCATATATAGGGGGAGGGGTCTATCATTTTATGTTTGGCGGGGTGGTGACGGGAATGAATAAGGGCAAACAGTATAAATTAGGTATGTTTTTTTATTATACTTTGTCGCTGTCTCCCGCGTTTGCGAGGTAGCGCAAGGAAACAGACGAAAGAAATGGCCCAACCCCCACCCATACACATGTATATACATACGTCCACACACGCAAATATACATACCTACACAGCTTTCCATGGTTTACCCCAGACGCTTCACATGCCCTGCTTCAATCCACTGACAGCACGTCAACCCCGGTATACCACATCGCTCCAATTCACTCTATTCCTTGCCCTCCTTTCACCCTCCTGCATGCTCAGGCCCCGATCACACAAAATCTTTTTCACTCCATCTTTCCAATCATCCTCTCCATGTGCCCAAACCACTTCAAAACACCCTCTTCTGCTCTCTCAACCACGCTCTTTTTATTTCCACACATCTCTCTTACCCTTACGTTACTCACTCGATCAAACCACCTCACACCACACATTGTCCTCAAACATCTCATTTCCAGCACATCCATCCTCCTGCGCACAACTCTATCCATAGCCGACTCCTCGCAACCATACAACATTGTTGGAACCACTATTCCTTCAAACATACCCATTTTTGCTTTCCGAGATAATGTTCTCGACTTCCACACATTCTTCAAGGCCCCCAGGATTTTCGCCCCCTCCCCCACCCTATGATCCACTTCCGCTTCCATGGTTCCATCCGCTGCCAGATCCACTCCCAGATATCGAAAACACTTCACTTCCTCCAGTTTTTCTCCATTCAACTCACCTCCCAATTGACTTGACCCTCAACCCTACTGTACCTAATAACCTTGCTCTTATTCACATTTACTCTTAACTTTCTTCTTCCACACACTTTTCCAAACTCAGTCACCAGCTTCTGCAGTTTCTCACATGAATCAGCCACCAGCGCTGTATCATCAGCGAACAACAACTGACTCACTTCCCAAGCTCTCTCATCTCCAACAGACTTCATACTTGCCCCTCTTTCCAAAACTCTTGCATTTACCTCCCTAACAACCCCATCCATAAACAAATTAAACAACCATGGAGACATCACACACCCCTGCCGCAAACCTACATTCACTGAGAACCAATCACTTTCCTCTCTTCCTACACGTACACATGCCTTACATCCTCGATAAAAACTTTTCACTGCTTCTAACAACTTTCCTCCCACACCATATATCCTTAATACCTTCCACAGAGCATCTCTATCAACTCTATCATATGCCTTCTCCAGATCCATAAATGCTACATACAAATCCATTTGCTTTTCTAAGTATTTCTCACATACATTCTTCAAAGCAAACACCTGATCCACACATCCTCTACCACTTCTGAAACCACACTGCTCTTCCCCAATCTGATGCTCTGTACATGCCTTCACCCTCTCAATCAATATCCTCCCATATAATTTACCAGGAATACTCAACAAACTTATACCTCTGTATATATATATATATATATATATATATATATATATATATATATATATATATATATATATATATATATATATATATATATATATGTATGTATATATTTTTTTTTTTCTTTTAAACTATTTGCCATTTCCCGCGTTAGCGAGGTAGCGTTAAGAACAGAGGACTGGGCCTTTTTTGGAATATCCTCACCTGGCCCCCTCTGTTCCTTCTTTTAGAAAATTAAAAAAATAAAAAATGAGAGGGGAGGATTTCCAGCCCCCCGCTCCCTCCCCTTTCAGTCGCCTTCTACGACACGCAGGGAATACGTGGGAAGTATTCTTGATCCCCTATCCCCAGGTATGTATATATATATATATATATATATATATATATATATATATATATATATATATATATATATATATATATATATATATATATTTTTTTTTTTTTATACTTTGTCGCTGTCTCCCACGTTTGCGAGGTAGCGCAAGGAAACAGACGAAAGAAATGGCCCAACCCTCCCCATACACATGTACATACACACGTCCACACACGCAAATATACATACCTACACAGCTTTCCATGGTTTACCCCGGACGCTTCACATGCCTTGATTCAATCCACTGACAGCACGTCAACCCCTGTATACCACATCGCTCCAATTCACTCTATTCCTTGCCCTCCTTTCACCCTCCTGCATGTTCAGGCCCCGATCACACAAAATCCTTTTCACTCCATCTTTCCACCTCCAATTTGGTCTCCCTCTTCTCCTCGTTCCCTCCACCTCCGACACATATATCCTCTTGGTCAATCTTTCCTCACTCATTCTCTCCATGTGCCCAAACCATTTCAAAACACCCTCTTCTGCTCTCTCAACCACGCTCTTTTTATTTCCACACATCTCTCTTACCCTTACGTTACTTACTCGATCAAACCACCTCACACCACACATTGTCCTCAAACATCTCATTTCCAGCACATCCATCCTCCTGCGCACAACTCTATCCATAGCCCACGCCTCGCAACCATACAACATTGTTGGAACTACTATTCCTTCAAACATACCCATTTTTGCTTTCCGGGATAATGTTCTCGACTTCCACACATTTTTCAAGGCTCCCAAAATTTTCGCGTCCTCCCCCACCCTATGATCCACTTCCGCTTCCATGGTTCCATCCGCTGACAGATCCACTCCCAGATATCTAAAACACTTCACTTCCTCCAGTTTTTCTCCATTCAAACTCACCTCCCAATTGACTTGACCCTCAACCCTACTGTACCTAATAACCTTGCTCTTATTCACATTTACTCTTAACTTTCTTCTTCCACACACTTTACCAAACTCCGTCACCAGCTTCTGCAGTTTCTCACATGAATCCGCCACCAGCGCTGTATCATCAGCGAACAACAACTGACTCACTTCCCAAGCTCTCTCATCCCCAACAGACTTCATACTTGCCCCTCTTTCCAAGACTCTTGCATTTACCTCCCTAACAACCCCATCCATAAACAAATTAAACAACCATGGAGACATCACACACCCCTGCCGCAAACCTATATTCACTGAGAACCAATCACTTTCCTCTCTTCCTACACGTACACATGCCTTACATCCTCGATAAAAACTTTTCACTGCTTCTAACAACTTTCCTCCCACACCATATATTCTTAATACCTTCCAGAGAGCATCTCTATCAACTCTATCATATGCCTTCTCCAGATCCATAAATGCTACATACAAATCCATTTGCTTTTCTAAGTATTTCTCACATACATTCTTCAAAGCAAACACCTGATCCACACATCCTCTACCACTTCTGAAACCACACTGCTCTTCCCCAATCTGATGCTCTGTACATGCCTTCACCCTCTCAATCAATACCCTCCCATATAATTTACCAGGAATACTCAACAAACTTATACCTCTGTAATTTGAGCACTCACTCTTATCACCTTTGCCTTTGTACAATGGCACTATGCACGCATTCCGCCAATCCTCAGGCACCTCACCATGAGTCATACATACATTAAATAACCTTACCAACCAGTCAACAATACAGTCACCCCCTTTTTTAATAAATTCCACTGCAATACCATCCAAACCTGCTGCCTTGCCGGCTTTCATCTTCCGCAAAGCTTTTACTACCTCTTCTCTGTTTACCAAATCATTTTCCCTAACCCTCTCACTTTGCACACCACCTCGACCCAAACACCCTATATCTGCCACTCTGTCATCAGACACATTCAACAAACCTTCAAAATACTCATTCCATCTCCTTCTCACATCACCACTACTTGTTATCACCTCCCCATTTACGCCCTTCACTGAAGTTCCCATTTGCTCCCTTGTCTTACGCACCCTATTTACCTCCTTCCAGAACATCTTTTTATTCTCCCTAAAATTTACTGATAGTCTCTCACCCCAACTCTCATTTGCCCTTTTTTTTCACCTCTTGCACCTTTCTCTTGACCTCCTGTCTCTTTCTTTTATACTTCTCCCACTCAATTGCATTTTTTCCCTGCAAAAATCGTCCAAATGCCTCTCTCTTCTCTTTCACTAATACTCTTACTTCTTCATTCCACCACTCACTACCCTTTCTAAACAGCCCGCCTCCCACTCTTCTCATGCCACAAGCATCTTTTGCGCAATCCATCACTGATTCCCTAAATACATCCCATTCCTCCCCCACTCCCCTTACTTCCATTGTTCTCACCTTTTTCCATTCTGTACACAGTCTCTCCTGATACTTCTTCACACAGGTCTCCTTCCCAAGCTCACTTACTCTCACCACCTTCTTCACCCCAACATTCACTCTTCTTTTCTGAAAACCCATACTAATCTTCACCTTAGCCTCCACAAGATAATAATCAGACATCCCTCCAGTTGCACCTCTCAGCACATTGACACCCAAAAGTCTCTCTTTCGCACGCCTGTCAATTAACACGTAATCCAATAACGCTCTCTGGCCATCTCTCCTACTTACATAAGTATACTTATGTATATCTCGCTTTTTAAACCAGGTATTACCAATCATCAGTCCTTTTTCAGCACATAAATCTACAAGCTCTTCACCATTTCCATTTACAACACTGAACACCCCATGCATACCAATTATTCCCTCAACTGCCACATTACTCACCTTTACATTCAAATCACCCATCACTATAACCCGGTCTCGTGCATCAAAACCGCTAACACACTCATTTAGCTGCTCCCAAAACACTAGCCTCTCATGATCTTTCTTCTCATGCCCAGGTGCATATGCACCAATAATCACCCACCTCTCTCCATCAACTTTCAATTTTACCCATATTAATCGAGAATTTACTTTCTTACATTCTATCACATACTCCCACAACTCCTGTTTCAGGAGTATTGCTACTCCTTCCCTTGCTCTTGTCCTCTCACTAACCCCTGACTTCACTCCCCAGACATTTCCAAACCACTCTTCCCCTTTACCCTTGAGCTTCGTTTCACTCAGAGCCAAAACATCCAGGTTCCTTTCCTCAAACATACTACCTATCTCTCCTTTTTTCACATCTTGGTTACATCCACACACATTTAGGCACCCCACTCTGAGCCTTCGAGGAGGATGAGCACTCCCCGCGTGACTCCTTCTTCTGTTTCCCATATATATATATATATATATATATATATATATATATATGCTCTGTGGAAGGTAATAAGATAATATGGGGTGGGGGCAAGTTACTAGAGGCAATGAAAAGTTTTTATGTATTTATATATATATATATATATATATATATATATATATATATATATATATATATAAATACATAAAAACTTTTCATTGCCTCTAGTAACTTGCCTCCCACCCCATATTATCTTATTACCTTCCACAGAGCATCTCTATCAACTTTATCATATGCCATCTCCAGATCTATAAATGCTGCATACAAATTCATTTTCTTTTCTAAGTATTTCTCAAATACATTCTTCAAAGCAAAAACCTGATCTACACATCCTCTACTACTTCTGAAACCTCACTGCTCTTCCCCAGTCTGATGCTCTGTACATGGTTTCACCCTCTCAATCAATACCCTCCCACATAATTTCCCAGGAATAATCAACAAACCTATATCTCTGTAATTTGAGCACTCACCTTTATCCTTTTTGCCTTTGTACAATGGCCCGATGCAGGCATTCCGCCAATCCTCATTCACCTCACCATGAGTCATACATACGTTAAATATCCTTACCTACCAGTTAACAACACAGTCACTCCACTCCCTTTTTTAATAAATTCCACAGCAATACCATCCAAACCCGCTGCATTGTCGGCTTTCATCTTCCGTTAAACTTTTACTACCTCTTCTCTGTTTTCCAAATCATTCTTCCTCTCACTTCGCACACCACTTCGACCAAAACCCCCTATATCTGCCACTCTATGATCTAACACATTCAACAAGCCTTCAAAATACTCAGTCCATCTCCTTCTCACATCACCACTACTTGTCATTACCTTCCCATTAGCCCCCTTTACCGATGTTCCCATTTGTTTTCATGTCTTACGCACTTTATTTACCCCCCTTTCCAAAACATATTTTTATTCTCCCTAAGATTTAATGATACACTCTCACCCTAACTATCATTTGCCCTCTTTTTCACGTCTTGCACCTTTCTCTTGATCTCCTGCCTCTTCCTTTTATACATCTCCCAGTCATTTTCACTTTTCTCTGCAAAACTCGTCGAAATACCTCTCCCTTCTCTTTCACTAATAATCTTTCCTCTTCATCCCACCACTCACTACCGTTTCCAACCTGCCCACCTTCCACACTTCTTGTGCCCCAAACATCTTTTTCGCAAGCCATCACTGCTTCCCTAAATACATCCCATTCCTCTCCCACTCCCCTTACGTCCTTTGGTTTCACCTTTTTCCATTCTGCACTAAGTCTCTCCTGTTACTTCCTCACATAAGTCTTCTTTCCAAACTCACTTACTCTCACCATTCTATTCACCCCAACATTCTCTCTTCTTTTCTGAAAACCTCTGCAAATCTTTATCTTTGCCTCCACAAGATAATCAGACATCCCTCTAGTTACGCCTCTCAACATATCAACATCCAAAAGTCTCTCTTTCACGCGCCTATCAATTAACATGTAATCCAATAACGCAAATTTATACTTGCTGCCTTCATTCTCTCCTGGCACCACCTCGCCCCCCAGCAACGCCACGCCCTGTGAGAGCGAAATAGCGCCAGGAAACAGACGACGAAAGGCCTCATCTTCTCATGTCCATTCTCTTTCTGTCATGTGAAAAGCACTAAATCACAGTTCCCTTTCCACATTCAGGCCCAACAGACCTGTCCATACTTTACCCCAGAAGTTTTACATGCTCTGCTTCTGTCCAGTATACCACATCGTTCCAGGTCACTCCATTCCGTGCACGTCTTTTTACCTCCTGTATGTTCAGGCACCGTTTACTCAAAATTATTTTCCCTCTATACTTCCACCTTCAATTTGGTCTCGCGCTTTTCCTACTTCCCTTCACCTCTGACAAATACATCCTCTTTATCAATCTTTCCTCATCCATTCTGTTGATATATCCAAATCATTTCAACACTCCTTCTTTTGCTCTCTCAACCACACACTTTTTATTACCACACATCTCTCTTACCCTCACATTACTTATTCGATCAATCCACCACGCACCATACATTCCCCTAAAACATTTCATTACCAATACATCCACCCTCGTTCGCACAACCCTATGTATAGCCCATGAGTCGCAACCGTACAACATTGTTGGAACCACTATTCCTTCAAACATACCCATTTTTGCTTTTCAAGAAAACGGTCTCTCCTTCCACACATTCTTCATCGCTCCCAGAACCTTCGACCCCTCCCCCACCCTGTGACTCACTTCCACTTTTATGGTTCCATTCACTGCCAAGTGTACTTCAAATATCTAACTCACTTTACATTCTCCAATTTTTCTCCATTCAACCTTACATCCTAACTAACTTGTCCCTCTACCCTGCTAAGCATGATAGTCTTATATTTATTCATATTTACTCCCAACTTTTTCCTTTCATACATTTTCCAAACTCATTCACCAACTACTGCAATTTCCCACTCGAATGTTCCATTGGTGCTGTATCATCAGCGAATAATACCTACTCACTTCCCAAGCCCTTGCATTCCCGTCAGATTGCATACTTGCACGTTTCTCCAAAACTCTTCCATTCACCTCCCTAACCACTCCATCCATAAGCAAATTCAACAACCATGGGGACATCAAAAACCCTTGCCGCAGACCAATCACTCTCTTCTCTTCCTACTCGTTCACATTCTTTCCACCGTTTATAAAAGCAATTTGACATAGAAATATAAATTGTTATAATCATTATTATCATTATCATCATTATTATTATTATCATCATCATCTTAATCGTTGATAATGTTTGTAATAATAACATAGTAATGGTAATAATGATATAATGAAAACAAAAATGATAATAATAATAATAATAATAATAATAATAATAATAATAATAATAATAATAATAATAATGATAATAATAATAATAATAATAATAATAATAATAATAATAATAATGATAATAATAATTACAATAATAATAATAATGATAATAATAATAATAATAATAATAATAATAATAATAATAATAATATTATTATTATTATTATCTTTATTATACTTTGTCGCTGTCTCCCGCGTTTGCGAGGTAGCGCAAGGAAACAGACGAAAGAAATGGCCCAACCCCCCCCATACACATGTATATACATACGTCCACACACGCAAATGTACATACCTACACAGCTTTCCATGGTTTACCCCAGACGCTTCACATGCCTTGATTCAATCCACTGACAGCACGTCAACCCCGGTATACCACATCGCTCCAATTCACTCTATTCCTTGCCCTCCTTTCACCCTCCTGCATGTTCAGGCCCCGATCACACAAAATCATTTTCACTCCATCTTTCCACCTCCAATTTGGTCTCCCTCTTCTCCTCGTTCCCTCCACCTCCGACACATATATCCTCTTGGTCAATCTTTCCTCACTCATTCTCTCCATGTGCCCAAACCACTTCAAAACACCCTCTTCTGCTCTCTCAACCACGCTCTTTTTATTTCCACACATCTCTCTTACACTTACGTTACTCACTCGATCAAACCACCTCACACCACACATTGTCCTCAAACATCTCATTTCCAGCACATCCATCCTCCTGCGCACAACTCTATCCATAGCCCACGCCTCGCAACCATACAACATTGTTGGAACCACTATTCCTTCAAACATACCCATTTTTGCTTTCCGAGATAATGTTCTCGACTTCCACACATTCTTCAAGGCCCCCAGAATTTTCGCCCCCTCCCCCACCCTATGATCCACTTCCGCTTCCATGGTTCCATCCGCTGCCAGATCCACTCCCAGATATCTAAAACACTAGCAATAATAATAATGATAATAATATTAATAATAATAATAATAATAATAATAATAATAATAATAATAATAATAATGATAATGATAATAATAATGATAATAATAATGATAATAATAATAATAATAATAATGATAATAATAATAATAATAACAAAAATAATAGTAATAATAATGATAACAATAATAATAATAATAATAATGATAATAATAATAATAATAATAATAATAATAATAATAATAATAATAATAATAATAATAATTAAGATAATGTTGATATATGTGTCGGAGGTGGAGGGAACGAGGAGAAGAGGGAGACCACATTGGAGGTGGAAAGATGGAGTGAAGAGGATTTTGTGTGATCGGGGCCTGAACATGCAGGAGGGTGAAAGGAGGGCAAGGAATAGAGTGAATTGGAGCGATGTGGTATACAGGGGTTGACGTGCTGTCAGTGGATTGAATCAAGGCATGTGAAGCGTCCGGGGTAAACCATGGAAAGCTGTGTAGGTATGTATATTTGCGTGTGTGGACGTGTGTATGTACATGTGTATGGGGAGGGTTGGGCCATTTCTTTCGTCTGTTTCCTTGCGCTACCTCGCAAACGCGGGAGACAGCGACAAAGTATAAAAAAAAAAAAAAAAAATATATATATATATATATATATATATGTATATATATATATATATATATATATATATATATATATATATACATTATCCCTGGGGATAGGGGAGAAAGAATACTTCCCACGTATTCCCTGCGTGTCGTAGAAGGCGACTAAAAGGGAAGGGAGCGGGGGGCTGGAAATCCTCCCCTCTCGTTTTTTTTTTTTAATTTTCCAAAAGAAGGAACAGAGAAGGGGGCCAGGTGAGGATATTCCCTCAAAGGCCCAGTCCTCTGTTCTTAACGCTACCTCGCTATCGCGGGAAATGGCGAATAGTATGAAAAAAAAAAAAAAAAAAAATGTTAATAATAATAATAATAATAATAATAATAATAATAATAATAATAATAATAATGATAATAATAATAATAATATAATAATAATAATAATAATAATAATAATAATAATAATAATAATAATAATAATAATAATAATAATAATGATAATAATAAAGATAATATTAATAATGATAATGATAATAATAATAATAATAATAATAATAATGATAATAATAATAATAATAATAATAATAATAATAATTATAATAATAATAATAATTATAACAGCAACAGTGAATCCAGTAACAGAAGATAATTCAGGCGAAACAGTAAGAGTAACAGCACCTGGTAACTAAGAATCAACAGTAAGACTAACAACAATAGGAAACAGAACCAACAATGAATTCAACAACAACAGCGTTTGGTTCATCTGGCCTCCGTCTGCGCCACACTGCACTGAACCAAGTGGCCATTAAAACTTGCGAGTTTGGCCGAGAGATCGTCAATCACACAAAGGACCATCAAGCGAGTGAGCAGCTGCGCGTTGGACAACAGTATAACAGGAGCCGCCAGGTGACAGCCGAAGACTGACTCCAAATTCCTGCAACGGGAAGTCAGCACCACAAGTAAAGCATCCTCCGCGAAGGCTCAGAGTGGGGTGCCTAAATGTGTGTGGATGTAACCAAGATGTGAAGACCCTTACTGGGAAAAACAATCACTCTTGAAGTAGAGCCTTCAGACACAATTGAAAATGTGAAGGAAAATAGTGAAATTGAAGAAAAATGTAGCTTAGACATTGAAGCCTATTGATAGAGTGGTTAAATTGATGAGAACTGCTATTGACGTTTGTGTAAATAAATTATACATTTCCTTTTTTCCATAGCCAGAGGTTGAACCATTGTGTGACATTCTTTTTTTTCATTCATTTCAAGCTAGAAGTTTCAGTTTTCTAAATTGTTTCTTACATTTTTCACATGTATATATATGTATGTGTGTGTGTGTCTATATGTGCGTATGTATGTGTATGTGTGTGTATGTGTATATGTATATATATATATTTATATTATCCCTGGGGATAGGGGTGAAAGAATACTTCCCACGTATTCCTCGCGTGTCGTAGAGGGCGACTAGAGGGGGCGGGGGCGGGGGGCCGGAAATCCTCCCCTCCTTGTATTAACTTTCTAAAATGGGAAACAGAAGAAGGAGTCACGCGGGGAGTGCTCATCCTCCTCGAAGGCTCAGAGTGGGGTGCCTAAATGTGTGTGGATGTAACCAAGATGTGAAAAAAGGAGAGATAGGTAGTATGTTTGAGGAAAGGAACCTGGATGTTTTGGCTCTGAGTGAAACGAAGCTCAAGGGTAAAGGGGAAGAGTGGTTTGGGAATGTCTTGGGAGTAAAGTCAGGGGTTAGTGAGAGGACAAGAGCAAGGGAAGGAGTAGCAATACTCCTGAAACAGGAGTTGTGGGAGTATGTGATAGAGTGTAAGAAAGTAAATTCTCGATTGATATGGGTAAAACTGAAAGTTGATGGAGAGAGGTGGGTGATTATTGGTGCTTATGCGCCTGGGCATGAGAAGAAAGATCAAGAGAGGCAAGTGTTTTGGGAGCAGATGAATGAGTGTGTTAGTGGTTTTGATGCACGAGACCGGGTTATAGTGATGGGTGATTTGAATGCAAAGGTGAGTAATGTGGCAGTTGAGGGAATAATTGGTATACATGGGGTGTTCAGTGTTGTAAATGGAAATGGTGAAGAGCTTGTAGATTTATGTGCTGAAAAAGGACTGATGATTGGGAATACCTGGTTTAAAAAGCGAGATATGCATAAGTATATTTATGTAAGTAGGAGAGATGGCCAGAGAGCGTTATTGGATTACGTGTTAATTGACAGGCGTGCGAAAGAGAGACTTTTGGATGTTAATGTGCTGAGAGGTGCAACTGGAGGGATGTCTGATCATTATCTTGTGGAGGCTAAGGTGAACATTTGTATGGGTTTTCAGAAAAGAAGAGTGAATGTTGGGGTGAAGAGGGTGGTGAGAGTAAGTGAGCTTGAGAAGGAGACCTGTGTGAGGGAGTACCAGGAGAGACTGAGTACAGAATGGAAAAAGGTGAGAACAATGGAAGTAAAGGGAGTGGGGGAGGAATGGGATGTATTTAGGAAATCAGTGATGGATTGCGCAAAAGATGCTTGTGGCATGAGAAGAGTGGGAGGTGGGTTGATTAGAAAGGGTAGTGAGTGGTGGGATGAAGAAGTAAGAGTATTAGTGAAAGAGAAGAGAGAGGCATTTGGACGATTTTTGCAGGGAAAAAATGCAATTGAGTGGGAGATGTATAAAAGAAAGAGACAGGAGGTCAAGAGAAAGGTGCAAGAGGTGAAAAAAAGGGCAAATGAGAGATGGGGTGAGAGAGTATCATTAAATTTTAGGGAGAATAAAAAGATGTTCTGGAAGGAGGTAAATAAAGTGCGTAAGACAAGGGAGCAAATGGGAACTTCAGTGAAGGGCGCAAATGGGGAGGTGAAAACAAGTAGTGGTGATGTGAGAAGGAGATGGAGTGAGTATTTCGAAGGTTTGTTGAATGTGTTTGATGATAGAGTGGCAGATATAGGGTGTTTTGGTCGAGGTGGTGTGCAAAGTGAGAGGGTTAGGGAAAATGGTTTGGTAAACAGAGAAGAGGTAGTAAAAGCTTTGCGGAAGATGAAAGCCGGCAAGGCAGCAGGTTTGGATGGTATTGCAGTGGAATTTATTAAAAAAGGGGGTGAATGTATTGTTGACTGGTTGGTAAGGTTATTTAATGTATGTATGACTCATGGTGAGGTGCCTGAGGATTGGCGGAATGCGTGCATAGTGCCATTGTACAAAGGCAAACGGGATAAGAGTGAGTGCTCAAATTACAGAGGTATAAGTTTGTTGAGTATTCCTGATAAATTATATGGGAGGGTATTAATTGAGAGGGTGAAGGCATGTACAGAGCATCAGATTGGGGAAGAGCAGTGTGGTTTCAGAAGTGGTAGAGGATGTGTGGATCAGGTGTTTGCTTTGAAGAATGTATGTGAGAAATACTTAGAAAAGCAAATGGATTTGTATGTAGCATTTATGGATCTGGAGAAAGCATATGATAGAGTTGATAGAGATGCTCTGTGGAAGGTATTAAGAATATATGGTGAGGGAGGAAAGTTGTTAGAAGCATTGAAAAGTTTTTATCGAGGATGTAAGGCATGTGTACGTGTAGGAAGAGAGGAAAGTGATTGGTTCTCAGTGAATGTAGGTTTGCGGCAGGGGTGTGTGATGTCTCCATGGTTGTTTAATTTGTTTATGGATGGGGTTGTTAGGGAGGTAAATGCAAGAGTTTTGGAAAGAGGGGCAAGTATGAAGTCTGTTGGGGATGAGATAGCTTGGGAAGTGAGTCAGTTGTTGTTCGCTGATGACACAGCGCTGGTGGCTGATTCATGTGTGAAACTGCAGAAGCTGGTGACTGAGTTTGGTAAAGTGTGTATAAGAAGAAAGTTAAGAGTAAATGTGAATAAGAGCAAAGTTATTAGGTACAGTAGGGTTGATGGTCAAGTCAATTGGGAGGTGAGTTTGAATGGAGTAAACTGGAGGAAGTGAAGTGTTTTAGATATCTAGGAGTGGATATGGCAGCGGATGGAACCATGGAAGCGGAAGTGGATCATAGGGTGGGGGAGGGGGCGAAAATTCTGGGGGCCTTGAAGAATGTGTGGAAGTCGAGAACATTATCTCGGAAAGCAAAAATGGGTATGTTTGAAGGAATAGTGGTTCCAACAATGTTGTATGGTTGCGAGGCGTGGGCTGTGGATAGAGTTGTGCGCAGGAGGATGGATGTGCTGGAAATGAGATGTTTGAGGACAATGTGTGGTGTGAGGTGGTTTGATCGAGTGAGTAACGTAAGGGTAAGAGAGATGTGTGGAAATAAAAAGAGCGTGGTTGAGAGAGCAGAAGAGGGTGTTTTGAAGTGGTTTGGGCACATGGAGAGGATGAGTGAGGAAAGATTGACCAAGAGGATATATGTGTCGGAGGTGGAGGGAACAAGGAGAAGAGGGAGACCAAATTGGAGGTGGGAAGATGGAGTGAAAAAGATTTTGTGTGATCGGGGCCTGAACATGCAGGAGGGTGAAAGGAGGGCAAGGAATAGAGTGAATTGGAGCGATGTGGTATACCGGGGCTGACGTGCTGTCAGTGGATTGAATCAAGGCATGTGAAGCGTCTGGGGTAAAGCATGGAAAGCTGTGTTGGTATGTATATTTGCGTGTGTGAACGTATGTATATACATGTGTATGGGGGGGGGGGGGTTGGGCCATTTCTTTCGTCTGTTTCCTTGCGCTACCTCGCAAACGCGGGAGACAGCGACAAAGTATAAAAAAAAAAAATAAGAATGATAATAATAATAGCAATACTACTACTACTAATAATAGTAATAATAATAATAATGATAATAACTATAATAATAATAATAATGATAATAATAATAATAATAATAATAATAATAATAGTGATGATGATAATGATAATAATAATAATAATAATAATAATAATAATAATAATGATGATAATAGTATAATAATAATAATAATAATAATAATAATAATAATAATAATAATAAAGATAATATTAATAATGATAATGATAATAATAATAATAATAATAATAATAATAATAATAATAATAATAATAATAATAATAATGATAATAATAATAATAATAATAATAATAATAATAATAATAATAATAATAATAATAATAATAATAGTAATAATAATAATGATAATGATAATAAAAATATAATGATAATAATAATAATAATGATAATAATAATGATAATAACAATAGTAATAATAATAATAATAACAATAATAATAATAATAATAATAATAATAATAATAATAATAATAATAATAATAATAATAATAATAATAATAGTAATAATGATAATAATAATAATAATAATAATGATAATGATAATGATAGCAATAATAGTAATGATAACAATAATGATTTGGTAAACAGAGAAGAGGTAGTAAAAGCTTTGCGGAAGATGAAAGCCGGCAAGGCAGCAGGTTTGGATGGTATTGCAGTGGAATTTATTAAAAAAGGGGGTGACTGTATTGTTGACTGGTTGGTAAGGTTATTTAATGTATGTATGACTCATGGTGAGGTGCCTGAGGATTGGCGGAATGCGTGCATAGTGCCATTGTACAAAGGCAAACGGGATAAGAGTGAGTGCTCAAATTACAGAGGTATAAGTTTGTTGAGTATTCCTGGTAAATTATATGGGAGGGTATTGATTGAGAGGGTGAAGGCATGTACAGAGCATCAGATTGGGGAAGAGCAGTGTGGTTTCAGAAGTGGTAGAGGATGTGTGGATCAGGTGTTTGCTTTGAAGAATGTATGTGAGAAATACTTAGAAAAGCAAATGGATTTGTATGTAGCATTTATGGATCTGGAGAAGGCATATGATAGAGTTGATAGAGATGCTCTGTGGAAGGTATTAAGAATATATGGTGTGGGAGGCAAGTTGTTAGAAGCAGTGAAAAGTTTTTATCGAGGATGTAAGGCATGTGTACGTGTAGGAAGAGAGGAAAGTGATTGGTTCTCAGTGAATGTAGGTTTGCGGCAGGGGTGTGTGATGTCTCCATGGTTGTTTAATTTGTTTATGGATGGGGTTGTTAGGGAGGTAAATGCAAGAGTCTTGGA
>NC_092269.1:21483721-21566221 GCF_036320965.1 Panulirus ornatus
ACGCCCTTAAGAGCATTCTTAAGAATCAACGTTATAGGAACGTGTTAGCAATGGTCTGTAGTATTTCTGTCGTAATGGGATAAATCAGTGAGTGAAAATTTCTCATTACGCTTAACGTTAAGGTAGTCAGCGACGCTAACATGTCGGCTGTGTATGGGGACACGGAAGCCACCCAACACTAGCTTTAGCATCGGGGTCTTCAATACATGATGGAGGTTCCTGGAATACACACAACCACTGCGCCCTTACACGATATATAGTGTACTGACAAGCCGTAGAAAGTGAAATTATCTTGTAGAATGTGGTATTCCTTTTTCCGATGTATCCTGGCAAAGGAGGCATAATGAACATAATATCATGCCAGTAAGAAAGTAAGAGGTAAAAATTTTCAGTAAACTTATAGAGTGTAAACCTTCATAACTGTCAATGTGTACCAAACTTCCCATAATTCATCAGATCTTTGTAACTTAACCAAACTTGTAATTCACTGTTTCTTCCTGTGATTTGATATTATTCTTATTTTGTCTGCAGAATTAAAACCTGTGAAAAGGAACTCTTCTCTCTATGGCTTGTCTGAACATTTTACTACACAGAAACACTTGTTCCACGACCTCGCTGTATGGACTGACTAAATAGAGATATTCTAAATCAGTATAACTAAATCAAATGCTATCTATGAAAAAAGATGAAATATAGAAAGCTATGTCAATCTACGGATCTGATGACGTCAGCGTGGAGGAGGGACCAGTGGGCGGAGCTCGTTATTGTACCAGTGCATTTAAGTCACTTGTCTGCCGAGATGCGGCAGAGGAGTTAATACTGTTACAAATATCTTAGTCCTGTAACACGCTTTCACCGAATGCATTAACAACCAAAATGACCGAAAAATAATCAAAATAGTTGAACCAATTCAAAATCTTCAGCAAGCTCTAAAAAAAATCTGTCCACTTATGTCTGTTCACTCTCTTCCTTCACTGTCTAATCCTAGAATACTTCTAGATCTAGCGTGTGAACGTCCATACATCTAACAACACTTTCTTTTTTTCTTTCAAATACGACTGATCACACAAACTTCCTGGAATATTCCAGTCGGTTGTAATGTTTCATTCGTGATATGCAAGCGACACATTATACATCATGAGGTAAATGTTGTACAAGATGACTTTGAAAATATCTGTAAAACAAACTAGTCCTTCTACACGAGTGCATATCCACGCCCCTTACATCATCCCAGCTGGTAGAGGACAGCACGTGGATGGTGAAGTTGAGGGCCTTGGCCAAGGTCTCCAGCAGGTTGTAGTCAATGCCAGAATACGTGGTGTTGCCGCCTTCACCAGAGGTCATCCAGTATGGAGCATACGGCAGGGCCGTCACGTTCACCGTCCAACCATAGAAACTGGAAGGTAGAGGACGAGGCCAGAGTGGAGGAGACGTATATCTTTATCCTTAGAGGAACAGGTAATTCTCACTGACTGAATGCTATGTATGATAAGACTAAATATTCATTTATCATTATTTGTAGTGAAGGTAATTATAAACTATGACGATTTCTTTCTCGTTAACTAATAATTTGTTTGTCCGGGTTTAATTCATGGTCTTTTAAAGACACACGGTATAAGAAGCGACTCCTTGTGTGTGGTTAAGTCTATGCAAAACCAAAATCGATGAACTTACTTGGTGAACTTCTCAGGAAAAAGCGAGTAGGGCGAGACGAGCTTCAGGCCACGAGTGGATGTCCAGGATGCGACTTGAACTACCTGGGCTGAGTGTGGGCTGTAAGGCAGGCGGACGTACACACCACACCTGTGACGGTCGATGATACAATGATGAACCTATGTTGGACTCCTCTCATACACGTGACACGACTTCCTTACTATGCATGGATATCCATGGTTATATATACAGCGATGATCACATACACATAACATGACTTCCTCACTATGCATGGATATCCATGGTTATATATACAGCGATGATCACATACACATAACATGACTTCCTCACTATGCATGGATATCCATGGTTATATATACAGCGATGATCACATAAACATAACATGACTTCCTCACTATGCATGGATATCCATGGTTATATATCCAGCGCTGATTTGCATACAAAGAGGTTTTGCAAACTTGAGAAAGAAGTACGATAAATGTACACTATAACCACTCCAAATTTGTATGTATGCTACGGGAGACACTTTTTGTAACTAATGTTTTCAACTTCAGATATTAGAATGTCTATACGAGTAAACTGGACGATGACTGAATTCATGTTAACTATCATAGTTTTCTAACTCGTGCAAATATTGAACATAAGCACCTTAGAGATGACTCTTCTATATTTATCATCATAGTGTTCATCATGGAAAAGGTCCAGTAGGAGGCCAGCAGGTCTCTCAGATGGTGGGAAGGTAACCGAGTGAGGACGAGGAGCCTGGTGGACCACACCAGGAGGCGGCCCTTGAGGGACCACTGGGCGAAGGCGGCGAGGAAGACTGGGTCGTCGCTCACCACCACCACCGTCACGCACCATGACAACTGACGAAGCTGGTGGAGATGATGTTATAAAGCAATATAAGGGTGAGTGACCCAGAGAACAATGTTATTTAGGGGCTGCGTACACACCTCACAAGGACATACAGGTATCTCAATGTCCCCAGCAGCCATAATAAGACGACTAGTCCTTCATAACAGAAGTATGGCCAACACATGTGTGTAATGTGAGAGTAACCTACCCGACGAGCCTGGCTGATCACGTGGGAGAACTGCGTCTGCGTCACGTTAGCGTTCAGGTTGCCAGCTGTCACCTCAAACATCCCTACCCCCCAAGACTCGCCGAGATGGCGAAGATCCTGTTTAGCAAAATAAAAAACTGTTCGTGAAGATATCATAATGGACGGAAGGTTTAAAAGTATTTGTCCCGAGATGAAGGATACCATTATGTGTCAGACACGCGGGCATCTGTGGTGTCGTAGTTATCGTCGTCGACCCACGGGGTCAACCCGGGTTCGAATCCTAGGCGCAGTCGTTGGTCCACAGACAACTGAACTGTTAGATTATTCACCAAAGGTGGCCGATAACGGACACCTGGCTTAGGCTCAAGTCATCTTACACGTAGCAGTACATAACCCTCAGGGTTATCATATCAAAATGGCATAAGAAGCAGCAGTCTGCTGGTAAGATATATAGTATCTATACAAACTGACATGAACAACAAAACACATGGAAGACTCGAGAGTTAACATTCACTATTATGATTATGTTTAATCACAAACAGTTTCTATGTATTTTCAAGCAAAATACTTTGTCCTCACATCGATACTTAACGACCGTAAACTATAGAATATAATATGAACCTTTGAAATAATATTACAGGAGGTAGCGCCATCTGTAAGGAGCAGAGGCAAACACTGTGGCTCCGACGTTGCCTCCAGTACAACAGCCACGGCCTTGTCCATCCCAGAAATTACCTTACGACTAACTGGAAATGAAAATGATACATTACAGTCAACATATAAGTGATATATTCTTTGTAATATGTATAATGTAACATGGATTCAACGTCATACATACGTCATACATTCACTATATTCGAGAAAATCTTCCTTACGCAATGTACCTACGCCATAAGTTGTGAAATACAACAGACAAGTTGTAGGAGAATGTTTCAAAAAGTAATATACATAAAACGTTACATTCCTGCCCCTTTTATGAGTTGAAACTCAACCAAGAACAAAACAATTGGCTACACCTTCAAATAAAAATAATTCTATCTAATATATATGAAAAGTGCGACAAGATTGACGTAAATTGAAGCCTCAAAATCACATTGGTTATGATACCAGGTGCCTACACATGTCCAACACCATCAACACATTACCTGAGACAACAACTAGGTCGACCGAATGCCCTAATCATGGCCATCTCGTGACCACAAAAAAGACTCATACAGGCACCAGTCTGAGCCAAGTTAACTATTTATCAACCATTCCAAGGAAGGACGATAAATACAAAGGTTGGATATGGGCATATTGCTCACTTCAGGATTCGAACCACAGCATGCAAATAGGTAACACATGGTCAGCAACAATACTACACCACTGAATATACAAACACACACACACACACACACACACACACACACACATTAAAAACACTCTCTCTCTCTCTCTCTCTCTCTATATATATATATATATATATATATATATATATATATATATATATATATATACATATATTGAAAGCCGGAAAGGCGGTGAGTTTGGATGGCATTTCTATGGAATGTATTGAAAAAGAGGGTGACTGTTGTTGACTAGTTGGTGAGAATATTCAATATATTTTTGGCTCATGGCGAAGTGCAAAAGGGATAAAGGTGAGTGCTCGAATTACAGAGGCATAAGTTTGTTGAGTATTCCTGGTAAATTATATGGGAGGGTATTGATTGAGAGGGTGAAGGCATGTACAGCGCATCAAACTGGGGAAGAGCAGTGTGGTTTCAGAAGTGGTAGAGGAGTTTTGGATCAGGGGTTTGCTTTGAAGAATGTATGTGAGAAATACTAAGAAAAGCAAATGGATTTGTATGTATCATTTATGGATCTGGATAAAACATATGATAGAGTTGATTGAGATGCTCTGTGGAAGGTTTTAAGATTATTTGGTGTGGAAGGCAACTTACTGGAAGCAATGAAGAGATATTATCGAGGATGTAAGGCATTGGTACGAGTAGGAAGAGAGAAGAGTGATTGGTTCTTAGTGAATGTCGGTTTACGGCAGGGGTGTGTGATGTCTCCATGGATGTTTAATTTCTTTATGGATGGGGTTGTTAGGGACGTGAATGCAAGAGTTTTGGAGAGAGGAACAAGTATGCGTTCTATTGGGGATGACAAAGTTCAGGAAGTAAGTCAGTTGTTGTTCGCTGATGATACAACGCTGGTGGATGATTCGGGTGAGAAACTGCAGAAGCTGTTGACTGAGTTTGGTAAAGTGTGTGAAAGAAGAAAGCTGTGATTAAATGTGAATTAGAGCAAGGTTATTAGTTACATTAGCGTTGAGGGCAAGTCAATTGGGAGGAAAGTTTGAATGGAGAAAGACTGGAGGAAGTGAAGTGTTTTTGGTATCTGGGAGAGGATTTGGCAGCGGATGGAACAATGGAAGCGGAAGTGAGTCACAGGGTTGGGGAGGGGGCGAGAGTTCTGGGAGCGTTGAAAAATGTGTGGAAGGCTAGAACATTATCTCGGAAAGCAAAAATGGGTATGTTTGAAGGAATAGTGGTTCCAACACTATTATATGTTTGCGAGGAGTAGGTTTTAGATAAGGTTGTGCGGAGAAAGGTGGATGTGTTGGAAATGAGATGTTTGAGGCCAATATGTGTTGTGAGGTGGTCTGATCGAGTATGTAATGAAAGAGTAAAAGAGATGTGTGGTAATAAAATGAGTGTGGTTTAGAGGGCAGAAGAGGTTGTATTGAAATGGTTCGGTCGCATGTAGAGAATGAGTGAGGAAAGATTGATAAAGAGGATATATGTGTCAGAGGTGGAGGGAATGAGGAGAAGTGGGAGACCAAATTGGAGGTGGAAACATGGAGTGAAAAAGATATTCATCGATCAGGGCCTTAACATGCAGGAGGGTGAAAGGTGTGCAAGGAACAGAGTGAATTGGAACGATGTGATGTACCGGGGTCGACTTGCTGTCAATGGATTGACCAGGACATGTGAAGCGTTAGCAATAAACCATGGAATGTTTTGTTTTATATATATATATATATATATATATATATATATATATATATATATATATATATATATATATATATATATATATATATATATATATATATATATATATATATATATATATATATATATATATATATATATATATATATATATATATATATATATATATATATATATATATATATATATATATATATATATATATATATATATATATATATATATATATATATTGGAAAAGATTACAATTCTGCACGTGATCAAGATATTCCTATGACTCCACGGGGAGAATGAGACACGATAACTTCCCAAGTGCACTTTCGTGTGATAATCACATCATCAGGGGAGACACAAGAGAGAAATATAAAAGTCAGCTGATATACATTAAAGAGACGAAGCTAGGACGCCATTTGGTAAATATACGATTGTCCAAGACAGACAACGAGCGTTCATAATCTTATCATTTTACAAATTTTATCAACAATAAAGTTATCTAATTTGTATAGGCCATCACTATTATTAAGATTATGATTCTTTGTGTATTTGATAATAGAAGATTCAATGATATCTCTCGTGGTAATAGAGAAAAAAGTTAATAACTGAGATGGGTTTACTCCAGGCAAAACAATGATCATACTTTTTTAACGTGATTGAATAAGGCATTTGATTCTTGGCCCGTTCTTATACTATATTTATGGTGCTTAAGTCTCACAGAAAGATCATTACCAGTCTGCCCAACATAAAATTTATCATATCTTCCACATGGCACACTATAGATCCATCCAGAAGAATTTCTTGGTGAATTCCTGATTAAGATATTCCTTATAGTATTATTGCTGCTGAAGGCAACATTTACATTAAAGGATTTAAGCAACATGAGAAGCAAAGGGAAATTATTATTAAAGGGGAGAACTAAAAGATTCTTTGTGTCAATGGGAGGTTTGGGCTCAACTCTATAAATTGATTTCTTTGCTAACTTAAGGGATTTATCAATGAAAGATTTAGGGTACTATAACTTGAATGCAATAGAATATATCTTCTCAAACCCATCATCGATAAACTCTGAACTGCAAGTACGTAATGCCCTAAGGAACATAGACTGACATGATAATAATTTAACTCTGTCATGTTGAGATGAGTGATAATGATTATGTAAGCATACATTTGTAGGTTTTCTGTATATGCTAAACTTAAATTTGTTTCCTTGTGTATGGATTTTGCAATCTAGAAATGGTTACATATCATTATTTTAATTTTCTACAGTAAATTTCATGGAAGGTACTAAATTGTTAAGTAAGGGGAGAAATATTTGTAAATTTTCATTTGTTAGCCAAACACAAAGATCATCATCTACATAACTAAACCAAATTGCATTAGGAGGTAAGATATCCTTTAGTAATTTTGTTTCAAAAAATTCCAAATATAAAAATTACTTAGTACATGTGAAACAGGGTAAAACATTACCATAACAAATTTTTGAGCATGATAATCTCCATTGAATTGAAATACACAGTCTTTTATACAGAATCTTATCAGCTCAATGAAAAGAGACCCTAGATCTTTCATTGATTTGATAAATCCCTTAAGTTAGCAAAGAAATCATTTTTATAGAGTTGAGCCCAAAACTCCCATTGACACCAAGAATCTTTTAGCTCTCCCTTTTGATAATAATTTTACTTTATTTCCCATGTTGCTTAAATCCTTTAATGTAAATGTTGCCTTCAGCGACAATAATACTATAGGGAATATCTTAATCAGGAATTCACCAGAAAACTCTCCTGGATGCATCTATAATGAGCCATGTGGAAAAAGGTATAAATTTCATGTTGGTCAGACTGGTAAGGATCTTTCTGTTAGACATAAGGAACATTGATATAGTATAAGAACGGGACAAGAATCAAATTCCTTATTCAATAACGTTAAAAACTATGATCATTGTAATGACTAACTCTGACTCTATAACAACGAGAAACATCGTTGAATCTTCTATTATTCAATACACAAAGAATTATAATCTTAATATTAGTGATGGTCTATAAAAATTAGATAACTCAATTGTTGATAAGATTTGTAAAATGATAAGTTTATGACCGCTCGTTCTCTAACCTGGACAATCGCATGTTACCAAATGGCGTCTTAGCTTCGTCTCTTTGATCTATATCAACTGATTGTTGTATTTCTCTCTTGTCTCCCCTGATGACGTGATTATCACACGAAAGTGTAATATATATATATATATATATATATATATATATATATATATATATATATATATATATATATATATATATATATATATATATATATATATATATATATATATATTTTTTTTTTTTTTTTATACTTTGTCGCTGTCTCCCGCGTTTGCGAGGTAGCGCAAGGAAACAGACGAAAGAAATGGCCCAACCCCCCCCATACACATGTACATACACACGTCCACACACGCAAATATACATACCTACACAGCTTTCCTTGGTTTACCCCGGACGCTTCACATGCCTTGATTCAATCCACTGACAGCACGTCAACCCCTGTATACCACATCGCTCCAATTCACTCTATTCCTTGCCCTCCTTTCACCCTCCTGCATGTTCAGGCCCCGATCACACAAAATCTTTTTCACTCCATCTTTCCACCTCCGACACATATATCCTCTTGGTCAATCTTTCCTCACTCATTCTCTCCATGTGCCCAAACCATTTCAAAACACCCTCTTCTGCTCTCTCAACCACGCTCTTTTTATTTCCACACATCTCTCTTACCCTTACGTTACTTACTCGATCAAACCACCTCACACCACACATTGTCCTCAAACATCTCATTTCCAGCACATCCATCCTCCTGCGCACAACTCTATCCATAGCCCACGCCTCGCAACCATACAACATTGTTGGAACTACTATTCCTTCAAACATACCCATTTTTGCTTTCCGGGATAATGTTCTCGACTTCCACACATTTTTCAAGGCTCCCAAAATTTTCGCCCCCTCCCCCACCCTATGATCCACTTCCGCTTCCATGGTTCCATCCGCTGACAGATCCACTCCCAGATATCTAAAACACTTCACTTCCTCCAGTTTTTCTCCATTCAAACTCACCTCCCAATTGACTTGACCCTCAACCCTACTGTACCTAATAACCTTGCTCTTATTCACATTTACTCTTAACTTTCTTCTTCCACACACTTTACCAAACTCCGTCACCAGCTTCTGCAGTTTCTCACATGAATCAGCCACCAGCGCTGTATCATCAGCGAACAACAACTGACTCACTTCCCAAGCCCTCTCATCCCCAACAGACTTCATACTTGCCCCTCTTTCCAAGACTCTTGCATTTACCTCCCTAACAACCCCATCCATAAACAAATTAAACAACCATGGAGACATCACACACCCCTGCCGCAAACCTACATTCACTGAGAACCAATCACTTTCCTCTCTTCCTACACGTACACATGCCTTACATCCTCGATAAAAACTTTTCACTGCTTCTAACAACTTGCCTCCCACACCATATATTCTTAATACCTTCCACAGAGCACCTCTATCAACTCTATCATATGCCTTCTCCAGATCCATAAATGCTACATACAAATCCATTTGCTTTTCTAAGTATTTCTCACATACATTCTTCAAAGCAAACACCTGATCCACACATCCTCTACCACTTCTGAAACCACACTGCTCTTCCCCAATCTGATGCTCTGTACATGCCTTCACCCTCTCAATCAATACCCTCCCGTATAATTTACCAGGAATACTCAACAAACTTATACCTCTGTAATTTGAGCACTCACTCTTATCCCCTTTGCCTTTGTACAATGGCACTATGCACGCATTCCGCCAATCCTCAGGCACCTCACCATGAGTCATACATACATTAAATAACCTTACCAACCTTATTAACCTTATTAACTTTCTAAAATGGGAAACAGAAGAAGGAGTCACGCGGGGAGTGCTCATCCTCCTCGAAGGCTCAGAGTGGGGTGCCTAAATGTGTGTGGATGTAACCAAGATGTGAAAAAAGGAGAGATAGGTAGTATGTTTGAGGAAAGGAACCTGGATGTTTTGGCTCTGAGTGAAACGAAGCTCAAGGGTAAAGGGGAATAGTGGTTTGGAAATGTCTGGGGAGTGAAGTCAGGGGTTAGTGAGAGGACAAGAGCAAGGGAAGGAGTAGCAATACTCCTGAAACAGGAGTTGTGGGAGTATGTGATAGAATGTAAGAAAGTAAATTCTCGATTAATATGGGTAAAATTGAAAGTTGATGGAGAGAGGTGGGTGATTATTGGTGCATATGCACCTGGGCATGAGAAGAAAGATCATGAGAGGCAAGTGTTTTGGGAGCAGCTAAATGAGTGTGTTAGCGGTTTTGATGCACGAGACCGGGTTATAGTGATGGGTGATTTGAATGCAAAGGTGAGTAATGTGGCAGTTGAGGGAATAATTGGTATGCATGGGGTGTTCAGTGTTGTAAATGGAAATGGTGAAGAGCTTGTAGATTTATGTGCTGAAAAAGGACTGATGATTGGGAATACCTGGTTTAAAAAGCGAGATATACATAAGTATACTTATGTAAGTAGGAGAGATGGCCAGAGAGCGTTATTAGATTACGTGTTAATTGACAGGCGTACGAAAGAGAGACTTTTGGATGTCAATATGCTGAGAGGTGCAACTGGAGGGATGTCTGATCATTATCTTGTGGAGGCTAAGGTGAAGATTAGTATGGGTTTTCAGAAAAGAAGAGTGAATGTTGGGGTGAAGAAGGTGGTGAGAGTAAGTGAGCTTGGTAAGGAGACCCGTGTGAAGAAGTATCAGGAGAGACTGTGTACAGAATGGAAAAAGGTGAGAACAATGGAAGTAAGGGGAGTGGGGGAGGAATGGGATGTATTTAGGGAATCAGTGATGGATTGCGCAAAAGATACTTGTGGCATGAAAAGAGTGGGAGGTGGGCTGTTTAGAAAGGGTAGTGAGTGGTGGGATGAAGAAGTAAGAGTATTAGTGAAAGAGAAGAGAGAGGCATTTGGACGATTTTTGCAGGGAAAAAATGCAATTGAGTGGGAGAAGTATAAAAGAAAGAGACAGGAGGTCAAGAGAAAGGTGCAAGAGGTGAAAAAAAGGGCAAATGAGAGTTGGGGTGAGAGACTATCAGTAAATTTTAGGGAGAATAAAAAGATGTTCTGGAAGGAGGTAAATAGGGTGCGTAAGACAAGGGAGCAAATGGGAACTTCAGTGAAGGGCGTAAATGGGGAGGTGATAACAAGTAGTGGTGATGTGAGAAGGAGATGGAATGAGTATTTTGAAGGTTTGTTGAATGTGTCTGATGACAGAGTGGCAGATGTAGGGTGTTTGGGTCGAGGTGGTGTGCAAAGTGAGAGGGTTAGGGAAAATGATTTGGTAAACAGAGAAGAGGTAGTAAAAGCTTTGCGGAAGATGAAAGCCGGCAAGGCAGCAGGTTTGGATGGTATTGCAGTGGAATTTGTTAAAAAAGGGGGTGACTGTATTGTTGACTGGTTGGTAAGGTTATTTAATATATATATATATATATATATATATATATATATATATATATATATATATATATATATATATATATATATATATATATATATATATATATATATGCTGAAAAAGGACTGGTGATTGGGAATACCTTATCTAAAAAGCGAGATATACATAAGTATACGTATGTAAGTAGGAGAGATGGCCAGAAAGCGTTATTGGATTACGTGTTAATTGATAGGCGCGGGAAAAAGAGACTTTTGGATGTAAATGTGCTGAGAGGTGCAACTGGAGGGATGTCTGATCATTATCTTGTGGAGGCGAAGGTGAAGATTTGTATAGAATTTCATGAAAGAAGAGAGAATGTTGGGATGAAGAGAGTGGTGAGAGTATGTAAGCTTGGGAAGGAGACTTGTGTGAGGAAGTAACAGGAGAGACTAAGTACAGAATGGAAAAAGGTAATAACAAAGGAGGTAAGGGGAGTGGGGGAGGAATGGGATGCATTTAGGGAAGCAGTGATGGTTTGCGCAAAAGATGCTTGTGGCATGAGAAGCGTGGGAGGTGGGTTCATTAGAAAAGGTAGTGAGTGGTTGGATGAAGAAGTAAGATTATTAGTGAAAGAGAAGAGGGAGGCATTTGGACGATTTTTGCAGGGAAAAAATGCAAATGAGTGGGTGATGTATAAAAGAAACAGGCAGGAGTTCAAGAGAAAGGTGCAAGAGTTGAAAAACAGGGCAAATGAGAATTGGGGTGAGAGAGTATCATAAAATTTTAGGGAGAACAAAAATATGTTTTGGAATGAGATAAATAAAGTGTGTAAGACAAGGGAGAAAATGGGAACTTCAGTGAAGGGGGCTAATGGGGAGATGATAACAAGTAGTGGTGTTGTGAGAAGGAGATGGAGTGAGTATTTTGAAGGTTTGTTGAATGTGTTTGATGATAGAGTGGCAGATATAGGGTGTTTTAGTCGAGGTGATGTGCAAAGTGAGAGGGTTTGGGAAAATGATTTGGTAGACAGAGAAGAGGCATTAAAAGCTTTGCGGAAGATGAAAGCCGGCAAGGCAGCAGGTTTGGATGGTATTGCAGTGGAATTTATTAAAAAAGGAGGAGATTGTATTGTTGAATCGTTGGAAAGGTTATTCAATGTACGTATGATTCATGGTGAGGTGCCTGAGGATTGGCGGAATGCTTGCATTGTGCCATTGCACAAAGGCAAAGGGGATAAGAGTAAGTGCTCAACTTACAGAGGTATAAGTTTGTTGAGTATTCCTGGGATATTATATAGCAGGGTATTGATTGAGAGGGTGAAGGCATGTACAGAGCATCAGATTGGGGAAGAACAGTGTGGTTTCAGAAGTGGCAGATGATGTGTGGATCAGGTGTTTGCTTTGAAGAATATATGTGAGAAATGCTTAGAAAAGAAAATGGATTTTTATGTAACATTTATGGATCTGGAGAAGGCATATGATAGAGTTGATAGAGATGCTCTGTGGAAGGTTATTAAGAATATATGGTGTGTGAGGCAAGTTGTTAGAAGGAGTGAAAAGTTTTATCGAGGATGTAAGGCATGCTTAGGTGTAGGAAGAGAGGAAAGTGATTGGTTCTCAGTGAATGTAGGTTTGCGGCAGGGGTGTATGATGTCTCCATGGTTGTTTAATTTGTTTATGGATGGGGTTGTTAGGGAGGTGAATGCAAGAGTTTTGCAAAGAGGGTCAACTATGCAGTCTGTTGTGGATGAGAGAGCTTTGGAAGTGAGTCAGTTGTCGTTCGCTGATGATACAGCGCTGGTGGCTGATTCATGTGAGAAACTGCAGAAGCTGGTGTCTGAGTTTGGTAAAGTGTGTGAAAGAAGAAATTTAAGAGTAAATGTGAATAATAGCAAGGTTATTATGTACAGTAGGGTTGAGGGTCAAGGCAATTGGAAGGTAAGTTTGAATGGAGAAAAACTGGAGGAAGTAAAGTGTTTTAGATATCTGGGAGTGGATCTGGCAGCGGATGGAACCATGGAAGCAGAAGTGAATCATAGGGTGGTTGAGGGGGCGAAAATTTTTGGAGCCTTGAGAATGTTTGGAAGTCGAGAACATTATCTCAGAAAGCAAAAATAGGAAGGAATAGTGGTTCCAACAATGTTGTGTGGTTGCGAGGCGTTGGCAATGGATAGAGTGTTGCGCAGGAGGGTGGATGTGCTGGAAATGAAATGTTTGAGGACAATATGTGGTGTGAGGTGGTTTGATCGAGTAAGTAATAATAGGGTAAGAGAGATGTGTGGAAATAAAAAGAGTGTGGTTGAGAGAGCAGAAGAGGGTGTTTTGAAATGGTTTGGTCACATGGAGAGAATGAGTTTGGAAAGATTGACCAAGAGGATATATATGTCAGAGGTGGACGGAACGAGGAGAATTGGGAGACCAAATTGGAGGTGGAAGGATGGAGTGAAAAGGATTTTGAGTGATGGGGGCCTGAACATGCAGGACGGTGAAAGTCGGGCAAGGAATAGAGTGAATTGGAACGATGTGGTATACCGGGGTCGACGTGTTGTCAATGGATTGAACCAGAGTATGTAAAGCATCTGGGGTAAACCATGGAAAGTTGTGTGGGGCCTGGATGTGTAAAGGGAGCTGTGGTTTCGGGCATTATTACATGACTTCTAGAGACTGAGTGTGAACGAATGGGGCCTTTGTTGTCTTTTCCTAGAGCTACCTCGCGCACATGAGGGGGAGGGGGTTGTTATTCCATGTGTGGCGAGGTGGCGATGGAAATAACAAAAGGTAAACAGTATGAATTATGTACATGTGTATATATATATATATGTTTGTGTGTGTATATATATATGTGTACATCGAGATGTATAGGTATGTATATTTACGTGTGTGGACGTGTATGTATATACATGTGTATGTGGGTAGGTTGGGCCATTCTTTCGTTGCGCTACCTCGCTAACGCGGGAGACAGCGACAAAGCAAAATAAATATAAATGAATAAATATGTATATATATATATAAATAAATATATATATATATATATATATATATATATATATATATATATATATATATATATATATATATATATATATATTATATATATATATATATATATATATATATATATATATATATATATATATATATATATATATATATATATATATATATATATATATATATATATATATATATGTATAAATGATTATATATATATATATATATATATATATATATATATATATATATATATATATATATATTTCTTTCTTTTTCTTTCAAACTATTCGCCATTTCCCGCATTAGCAAGGTAGCGTTAAGAACAGAGGACTGGGCCTCTGAGGGAATATCCTCACCTGGCCCCCTTCTCTGTTCCTTCTCTTGGAAAATTAAAAAAAAAACAAGAGGGGAGGATTTCCAGCCCCCCACTCCCTCCCCTTTTAGTCGCCTTCTACGACACGCAGGGATGATATATATATATATAAATATATATATATATATATATATATATATATATATATATATATATACACATATATATATATATATATATATATATACATATATATATATATATATATATATACATATATATATACATATATATATATATATATATATATATATATATATATATATATATATATATGTATATATATATATATATATGTATATATATATATATATATATATATATATATATATATATATGTATATATATATATATATATATGGGAGCGGGGGGCTGGAAATCCTCCCCTCTCGGTTTTTTTTTTTTTTCCAAAAGAAGGAACAGAGTGGGGCCAGGTGAGGATATTCCAAAAAAGGCCCAGTCCTCTGTTCTTAACGCTACCTCGCTAACGCGGGAAATGGCTAATAGTTTAAAAGAAAAAAAGAATATATATATATATATATATATATATATATATATATATATATATATATATATATATATATATATATATATATATATATATATATTCACACACAGACAAATACATATATAAACATGTACATAATTCATATTCTCTGCCTTTTTTCATTCTATCGCCACCTCGCCACACATGAAATAACAACCCCTCCCCAATCAGGTGTGTGAGGTAGCGCTAGGAATAGACAAGAAAGGCCCCACTCGTTCACACTCAGTCTCTAGCTGTCATGTAATAATTCACCGAAACCACAGCTCCCTTTCCACATCCACGCCCCACAGAACTTTCCATGGTTTAACCCAGACGCTTTATATGCCCTCGTTCAATTCACTGACAGCACGTCGATCACGGTATAACACATCGTTCCAATTCACTCTATTCCTTGCATGCCTTTCGCCCTCCTGCATGTTCAGGCCCCGATCACTCAAAATCTCTTTCACTCCATCTTTCCACCTCCAAATTGGTTTCCCACTTCTCCTCGTTCCCTCCACCTCTGACACATATATGCTCTTGGTCAAAATGTTCCCATTTGTTCCCTTGTCTTACGCACTTTATTTACCTCCTTCCAAAACATTTTTTTTTCCTCCCTAAGATTTAATGATACTCTCTCACCCCAACTCTCATTTGCCCATTTTTTCACCTCTTGCACCTTTCTCTTGACCTCCTGCCTCTTTATTTTATACATCTCCCACTCATTTCCATTATTTCCCTGCAAAAATCGTCCAAATGCCTCTCTCTTTTCTTTCACTAGCAATCTTACTTCTTCATCCCACCCTTTCTAATCTGCATACTCCCATGCTTCTCATGCCACAAGCATCTTTTGCGCAAGCCATCATTGCTTCCCTAAATACATCCTTTTGCTCCCCCACTCCCCTTACATCCTTTGTTCTCACCTTTTTCCATTTTGTATTCATTCTCTCCTGGTACTTCCTCATACAAGTCTCCTTCCAAAGCTCGCTGACTCTCACCACCCTCTTCACCCCAACATTCTCTCTTCTTTTCTGAGAACCTCTACAAATCTTGATCTTCGCCTTGACAAGATAATGATCAGACATCCCTCCAGTTACACCTCTCAGCACATTAACATCCAAAAGTCTCTCTTTCGCGCGCCTGTCAATTAACACGTAATCCAATTACGCTGTCTGGCCATCTCTTCTACTTACATACGAATACTTATGTATATGTCCCTTTTTAAACCTGGTATTCCCAATCACCAGTCCTTTTTCAGCATATAAATCTACAAGCTCTTCACCATTTCCACTTACAACACTGAACACCCCATGTATACCTATTATTCCTCAACTGCCACATTACTCACCTTTGCATTCAAATCACCCACCACTATAACCCGGTCTTGTGCATCAAAACCACTAACACACTCATTCAGCTGCTCCCAAAACACTTGCCCTCTCATGATCTTTCTTCTCATGCCCAGGTGCATATGCACCAATAATCACCCATCTCTCTCCATCAACTTTCAGTGTTACCCATATCAGTCTAGAGTTTACTTTCTTACAATCTATCACATATTCCTACCACTCCTGTTTCAGGAGTAGTGCTGCTCCTTCCTTTGCTCTTGTCCTCTCACTAACCCATGACTTTACTCCCAAGACATTCCCAAACCACTCATCCTCTTTACCCTAGAGCTTCGTTTCACTCAGAGCCAAAACATCCAGGTTCCTTTCCTCATACTACTTATCTCTGCTTTTTTCACATCTTGGTTACATCAACACACTTTTAGACACCCCAATCTGAGACTTCGAGGAGGATGAGCACTACCCGCGTGACTCCTTCTTCTGTTTCCCCTTTTAGAAAGTTAAACTACAATGAGGCAAGGGTTTCTAGCCCCCCGCTCCCGTCCCCTTTAGTCGCCTTCTACGACACGTGAGGAATGCGTGGGAAGTATTCTTTGTCCTTTCCTAGCGCTACCTTGCACAAATGAGGGGGAGGGGGCTGTTATTTCATGTGTGGCGAGGTGGCGATAGGAATGAAAAAAGGCAGACAGTATGAATTATGTACATGTGTATATATGTATATATCTGTGTGTGTATATATATATGTATACGTTGAGATGTATAGGTATGTATATTTGCGTGTGTGGGCTTGTATGTATATACATGTGTATGTCGGTCAGTTTGGCCACTATTTCGTCTGTTTCCATGTGCTACCTCGCTAACGCGGGAGACAGCGACAAAGCAAAATAGATAAATACATATATATATATATATATATATATATATATATATATATATATATATATATATATATATATATATATATATATATATATATATATATATATATATATATATATACATATATATATATATATATATATATATATATATATATATATATATATATATATATATATATATATATATATATATATATCTTTCAAACTATTCGCCATTTCTCGCATTAGCAAGGTATCGTTGAGAACAGAGGGCTGGGCCTCAGAGGGAATATCCTCACCTGGCCCCCTTCTCTGTTCCTTCTTTTGGAAAATTAAAAAAAAACAAGAGGGGAGGATTTCCAGCCCCCCTCTCCCTCCCCTTTTAGTCGCCTTCTACATATATATATATATATATATATATATATATATATATATATATATATATATATATATATATATATATATATATATATATATATTCAATAAGAAAGTGTAATTTACTTCATAACTATGGACAATTGAGGCAGATGACTATTTTGATTAATCTGACCTTAAGAGATCCCTCACTAGGGACGATAAGTAAGCTCTATACGAAGTTATTTGCTGTACCAACTTGTTGGGAGAGGCATAATGGTGGATCCAGTGCAGCCAAATACAGTAGAAGCCATGATCAGCAGTACTGGAAGAGCTCATATCACCGTTGTATCTTCTATATGAAGACGAAACACGAGGGTACTGTAACACCGTGAAGAGCCTAAGCAGGGAGAATGGTTTGGTAAACAAAGTAGTGGTAATGAAAGCTTTACGGAACATGAAAGTCGTCAAGGCGCTGGGTTTGGAAGGTATTGCAGTAGAATTCAATAAAAAAGGGGAGTGACTGTGTTGTTGATTGGTTCGTAAAGATATTCAATGTATGTATGGATCATGGTGAAGTGCCTGAGGATTAGTGGAATGCATGCATAGTGCCATTGTACAAAGGCAATTGGAATAAAGTTGAGTGTTCAAATTACAGAGGCATAATTCTTTTGAGTATTCCTGGTAAATTATATGGGAGGGTATTGATTGAGAGGGAGAAGGCATGTACAGAGCATCAGATTGGGGAAGAGCAGTGTGGTTTCTAAAGTTGTAGATAATGTGTTGATCAGCTGTTTGCTTTGAAATATGTATGTGAGAAATACTTGGAAATACGGATAGATTTGTATGTAGCATTTATGGATCTGGAGAAGACATATGTGTGGGTTAATAGAGAGCCTTTGCGGAATGTTTGTGGAAAGTTTTTACAAAGAATATAAGACATGTGTATGAATAGGAAGAGATGAAAGTGATTGGTTCTCAGTGAATGTAGGTTTGCGGCAGGGGTGTGTGATGTCTCCATGGTTGTTTAATTTGTTTATGCATTGGGTACTTAGGGAGGTGTTTGCAAGAGTTTTGGAGACAGGGGCAAGTATGCAGTCTGTTGTGGATGAGAGGGCTTGGGAAGTGAGTCAATTGTTGTTCGCTGATGATACAGCGCTGGTTGATGATTCGGGTGAGAAACCACCGAATTTGGTAAACCTGAATAAGAGCAAGATTATTAGGTTTAGTGGGGTTGAGGGACAAGTCAATTGGGAGGTAAGTTTGAGTGGAGAAAAAGTGGAAGAAGTGAAGTGCTTTAGATATCCGTGAGTGGACTTAGCAGTGGATGGAGCCATGGAAACGGAGCTGATCCACAAAGTGGGGGAGGGAAAGAAGGTTCTGGAAGCATTGAAGAAGATGTGGAAGGCGAAAACTTTATCTCGGAAAGCAAAAACGGGGATGTTTGAAGGAATAGTGGTTCCAACAATGTTATATGGTTGCGAGGCGTTGGCTATAGATAGAGTTGTGCGGGGGAGGGTGGATGTGTCGGAAATGAAATGTTTGAGGACAATATGTGGCGTGAGATGGTGTGATGGAGTAAGTAATGGACGTGATTGCAAGAGCAGAAGAAGAAGTGTTGAAATGGTTTGGACATATGGAGAGAATGAGAGAGGAAAGGTTGACGGAGAGGATGTATATATCCTAAATGGAGTGAACAAGGAGAGTTGGAGTTCAAATCGGAGATGGGGGGATATATTTAAAAAATGCTGAGTAATAGGGGCCTGAACATGCTGGAGTGTGAAAGGTGTTCATGAAATAAAGTGAATTCGAAGTACGTGGTATATTGGGTTCAACATGCTGTCAGTGGCCTAAACTAGGGCTGTCAAACATCGAGGGTAAACCATTGGAAGGTCTGTGGGGCATGAACATTGTCATGGAGCTGTGATATCCATACAATACACTTGACAGCTCGTGTGCAGATCTCTCTTTTTCTGTTTCCTGACGCAATGGGTGGCGATTGAGAGTGCAGAAGAAATAGAGAATATAAATGTTACAATGTATTTCTTTCCCTTTATGTATTTGAGCTGTTTCTTGTGGGGTGGGGAGACGTTGGAAAGTACACGACATTTAGCACTCAAAAATGTGTACGTGGATATATGTGTGAGTTAGCTGTTGTTCTGTGATGAGACACCACTTATGGTTAAATCAGGTGAGAAACTGCAGAGGTTGGTGACTGAGTTTGGTAAAGTATGTAAAAGAAGAAAGCTTGGAGTAAATATGAATAAGAGCAAGGTTATTAGGTACAGTAGGGTTGAGGGACAAGACAGCTGGGAGGCAAGTTTGAATGGAGAGAAGCTGAAGGAATTGAAGTGTTTTAGATATCTGGGAGATGATTGGCAGCGGATGAAACCATGGAAGCGAAAGTGAGTCACAGGGTGGGGGAGGGGGCAAATGTTCTGGGAGCACTGAATAATGTGTGGAGGCGAGAGTGTTATCTCAAAAAGCAAAAATGGATATGTTTGAAGGACTGACTTGTAATTCCAAAAATGTTATATGGTTGCGAGGCGTGGGCTATAGATAGGATTGTGCGGGGAGGGTGTATGTGTTGGATATTATATGTTTGAGGACAATATGTGACGTGAGGTGGTTTGATCGAGTAAATAATGAAAGGGTAAGAGAGATGTGTGGTCATAAAAAGTGTGTAGTTGAGAGAGCAGAAGAGGGTGTATTGAAATGGTTTGGTCACATGGAGAGAATGAGTGAGAAAATATTGACAAAGCGGATATATGTGTCAGAGTTGGAGGAAACAAGAAGTGGGAGACCAAATTGGAGGTGGGAGGATGGAGTGGAAAAGATTTTGTGCGAACGAGGCCTGAACATGCAGGAGGGTGAAAGGCTTGCAAGGAATAGAGTGAATTGGTACGATGTGGTATACCGATGTCGACTTTCTGTCAATTGATTGAACCAGGACATGTGAAAAGTCTGGGAGAAACCATGGAAAGTTTTCTGGAGCCTGGATATGGAAAGGGAGCAGTAGTTCCGGTATATTACACATGACAGCTGGACACTGAATGTGAACGAATGTGGTCTGTGTTGCATACTCCTAGCGTTACCTCGCGCGTACGCAGGGGGGAAAGGGTGTTCCCATTGCATTTTGGGCGGAGTGGTGGTGAGAATGGATGAAAGCAAGAAGTATGAATATGTGCATGTGTATATATGTATATGTCTGTAAATGTATATGTATGCACACATTCAAATGTACATGTATGTGTATATGCGTGTATGGGCGTGTATGTATATATATGTGTATTTGGGTCGGTTGGGCCATCATATCGTCTGTTGCTTTGCGCTACCTCGCTAACGCGGGACAACGCGACTAAGCATAATGAAAATGAAATAATGTACATATATAAATATATATATATATATATATATATATATATATATATATATATATATATATATATATATATATATATATATATATATATATATATATTTATTCTTTTATTTATTTTGCTTTGTCGCTGTCTCCTGCGTTTGCGAGGTAGCGCAAGGAAACAGACGAAAGAAATGGCACAACCCACCCCCATACACAATGTACACACACACACACCCACACACGCAAATATATATACCTATACATCTCAATGTACACATATATATACACACACAGACACATACATATATACCCATGCACACAATTCACACTGTCTGCCCCTATTCATTCCCATCGCCACCCCTCCACACATGGAATACCACCCCCCTCCCCCCTCATGTGTGCGAGGTAGCACTAGGAAAAGACAACAAAGGCCCCATTCGTTCACACTCAGTCTCCAGCTGTCACGCAATAATGCCCGAAACCACAGCTCCCTTTCCACATCCAGGCCCCACACAACTTTCCATGGTTTACCCTGCCCTGATTCACATGCCCTGATTCAATCCACTGACAGCAGGTCAACCCCGGTATACCACATAGATCCAATTCACTCTATTCCTTGCACGCATTTCACCCTCCTGCATGTTCAGGCCCCGATCACACAAAATCTTTTTCACTCCATCTTTCCACCTCCAATTTGGTCTCCCACTTCTCCTCGTTCCCTCCACCTCCGACACATATATCCTCTTGGTCAATCTTTCCTCACTCATTCTCTCCATGTGCCCAACCCATTTCAAAACATATATATATATATATATATATATATATATATATATATATATATATATATATATATATATATATATATATATATATATATATATATATATATGTATATATATATATATATGTATATATATATATATATATATATATATATATATATATATATATATATATATATATATATATATATATATATATATATATATATATATGTATATATATATATATATATATATATATATATATATATATATATATATATATATATATATATATATATATATATATATATATATATATATATATATATATATATATATATATATATATATATATATATATATATATATATATATATATATATATATATATATATATATATATATATATATATATATATATATATATATATATATATATATATATATATATATATATATATATATATATATATATATATATATATATGGTCTCCCTCTTCTCCTCGTTCCCTCCACCTCCGACACATATATCCTCTTGGTCAATCTTTCCTCACTCATTCTCTCCATGTGCCCAAACCATTTCAAAACACCCTCTTCTGCTCTCTCAACCACGCTCTTTTTATTTCCACACATCTCTCTTACCCTTACGTTACTTACTCGATCAAACCACCTCACACCACACATTGTCCTCAAACATCTCATTTCCAGCACATCCATCCTCCTGCGCACAACTCTATCCATAGCCCACGCCTCGCAACCATACAACATTGTTGGAACTACTATTCCTTCAAACATACCCATTTTTGCTTTCCGGGATAATGTTCTCGACTTCCACACATTTTTCAAGGCTCCCAAAATTTTCGCCCCCTCCCCCACCCTATGATCCACTTCCGCTTCCGTGGTTCCATCCGCTGACAGATCCACTCCCAGACATCTAAAACACTTCACTTCCTCCAGTTTTTCTCCATTCAAACTCACCTCCCAATTGACTTGACCCTCAACCCTACTATACCTAATAACCTTGCTCTTATTCACATTTACTCTTAACTTTCTTCTTCCACACACTTTACCAAACTCCGTCACCAGCTTCTGCAGTTTCCCACATGAATCCGCCACCAGCGCTGTATCATCAGCGAACAACAACTGACTCACTTCCCAAGCTCTCTCATCCCCAACAGACTTCATACTTGCCCCTCTTTCCAAGACTCTTGCATTTACCTCCCTAACAACCCCATCCATAAACAAATTAAACAACCATGGAGACATCACACACCCCTGCCGCAAACCTACATTCACTGAGAACCAATCACTTTCCTCTCTTCCTACACGTACACATGCCTTACATCCTCGATAAAAACTTTTCACTGCTTCTAACAACTTGCCTCCCACACCATATATACTTAATACCTTCCACAGAGCATCTCTATCAACTCTATCATATGCCTTCTCCAGATCCATAAATGCTACATACAAATCCATTTGCTTTTCTAAGTATTTCTCACATACATTCTTCAAAGCAAACACCTGATCCACACATCCTCTACCACTTCTGAAACCACACTGCTCTTCCCCAATCTGATGCTCTGTACATGCCTTCACCCTCTCAATCAATACCCTCCCATATAATTTACCAGGAATACTCAACAAACTTATACCTCTGTAATTTGAGCACTCACTCTTATCCCCTTTGCCTTTGTACAATGGCACTATGCACGCATTCCGCCAATCCTCAGGCACCTCACCATGAGTCATACATACATTAAATAACCTTACCAACCAGTCAACAATACAGTCACCCCCTTTTTTAATAAATTCCACTGCAATACCATCCAAACCTGCTGCCTTGCCGGCTTTCATTGGAGGTGGAAAGATGGAGTGAAAAGGATTTTGTGTGATCGGGGCCTGAACATGCAGGAGGGTGAAAGAAAGGGCAAGGAATAGAGTGAATTGGAGCGATGTGGTATACAGGGGTTGACGTGCTGTCAGTGGATTGAATCAAGGCATGTGAAGCGTCCGGGGTAAACCATGGAAAGCTGTGTAGGTATGTATATTTGCGTGTGTGGACGTGTGTATGTACATGTGTATGGGGGGGGTTGGGCCATTTCTTTCGTCTGTTTCCTTGCGCTACCTCGCAAACGCGGGGGACAGCGACAAAGTATAAAAAAAAAAAAAAAAAAATATGTATATATATATATATATATATATATATATATATATATATATATATATATATATATATATATATATATATATATATATGTGTGTGTGTGTGTGTGTGTGTGTGTGTGTATGTGTGTGTCTAAATATGTGTGGATGTAGCCAAGATGAGAAAAGAGGAGAGGTAAGTAGTATGTTTGAAAAAAGAAACCTGGATGTTTTGTCTCTGAAAGAAATGAAGCTCAAGGGTAAAGGGGAAGAGTGGTTTGGGAATGTCTTGGGAGTAAAGTCAAAGGTAAGTGAGAGGACAAGAGCAAGGGAAGGAGTAGCACTACTCCTGAAACATGAGTGGTGGGAGTATGTGATAGACAGTAAGAAAGTAAACTCTAGATTGATGTGGGTAAAACTGAAGTTGGATGGAGAAGAGATGGGTGATTATTGGTGCATATGCACCTGGGCATAAAAAGAAAGATCATGATAAGCAAGTAATTTGGGAGTAGCTGAATGAGTGTGTTAGTGGTTTGCAAAGGTGAGTAATGTGGCAGTTGTGGGAATAATTGGTATACCATGGGTGTTCAGTCTTGCAAATCGAAATGGTGAAGAGCTTGTAGATTTATGTGCTGAAAAAACTTGTGATTAGGAATACCTGGTTTAAAAAGAGAGATATAATATATATATATATATATATATATATATATATATATATAAATATATATATATATATATATATATATATATATATATATATATATATATATAAATATATATATATATATATATATATATATATATATATATATATATATATATATATATATATATTTTTTTTTTTTTTTTTATTCCAAACTATTCGCCATTTGCCGCGTTACCGAGGTAGCGTTAAGAACAGAAAACTGGGCCTTCTTTGGAATATCCTCACCTGGCCCCCTTCTCTGTCACTTCTTTTGGAAAATTGAAAAAAAAAAAATAATGAGAGTGGAGGATCTCCAGCCCCCGCACCCTCCCCTTTTAGTCGCTTTCTACGACACGCAGGGAATACGTGGGAAGTATCCTTTCTCCCCTATCACCAGGGATAAAATATAAATATATATATATATATATATATATATATATATATATATATATATATATATATATATATATATATATATATATATATATATATATATATATATATATGTATATAAAAATATATTTTTTGGTGAATATATATATCTTTTTCTTTCAAACTATTCGCCATTTCCCGCGTTAGCGAGGTAGGGTTAAGAACAGAGGACTGGGCCTTGGAGGGAATATCCTCACCTGGCCCCCTTCTCTGTTCCTTGTTTTGGAAAATTAAAAAAAAAACGAGAGGGGAAGATTTCCAGCAGCCCGCTCCTTCCCCTTTTAGTCGCCTTCTACGACACGCAGGGAATACGTGGGAAGTATTCTTTCTCCCCTATCCCCAGGGATAAATATATATATTTTTTTTTTTTTTATACTTTGTCGCTGTCTCCCGCGTTTGCGAGGTAGCGCAAGGAAACAGACGAAAGAAATGGCCCCCCCCCCATACACATGTATATACATACGTCCACACACGCAAATATACATACCTACACATCTTTCCATGGTTTACCCCAGACGCTTCACATGCCTTGATTCAATCCACTGACAGCACGTCAACCCCGGTATACCACATCGCTCCAATTCACTCTATTCCTTGCCCTCCTTTCACCCTCCTGCATGTTCAGGCCGCGATCACACAAAATCTTTTTCACTCCATCTTTCCACCTCCAATTTGGTCTCTGTATCATCAGTGAACAACAACTGACTCACTTCCCAAGCTCTCTCATCCCCAACAGACTTCATACTTGCCCCTCTTTCCAAAACTCTTGCATTCACCTCCCTAACAACCCCATCCATAAACAAATTAAACAACCATGGAGACATCACACACCCCTGCCGCAAACCTACATTCACTGAGAACAAATCACTTTCCTCTCTTCCTACACGTACACATGCCTTACATCCTCGATAAAAACTTTTCACTGCTTCTAACAACTTTCCTCCCACACCATATATTCTTAATACCTTCCACAGAGCATCTCTATCAACTCTCTCATATGCCTTCTCCAGATCCATAAATGCTACATACAAATCCATTTGCTTTTCTAAGTATTTTTCACATACATTCTTCAAAGCAAACACCTGATCCACACATCCTCTATCACTTCTGAAACCACACTGCTCTTCCCCAATCTGATGCTCTGTACATGCCTTCACCCTCTCAATCAATACCCTCCCATATAATTTACCAGGAATACTCAACAAACTTATACCTCTGTAATTTGAGCATTCACTCTTATCCCCTTTGCCTTTGTACAATGGCACTATGCACGCATTCCGCCAATCCTCAGGCACCTCACCATGAGTCATATATACATTAAATAACCTTACCAACCAGTTAACAATACAGTCACCCCCTTTTTTAATAAATTCCACTGCAATACCATCCAAACCTGCTGCCTTTCCGGCTGTCATCTTCCGCAAAGCTTTCACTACCTCTTCTCTGTTTACCAAATCATTTTCCCTAACCCTCTCACTTTGCACACCACCTCGACCAAAACACCCTATATATGCCACTCTATCATCAAACACATTCGACAAACCTTCAAAATACTCACTCCATCTCCTTCTCATATCACCACTACTTGTTATCACCTCCCCATTTGCGCCCTTCACTGAAGTTCCCATTTGCTCCCTTGTCTTACGCACTTTATTTACCTCCTTCCAGAACATCTTTTTATTCTCCCTAAAATTTAATGATACTCTCTCACCCTAACTCTCATTTGCCCTTTTTTTCACCTCTTGCACCTTTCTCTTGACCTCCTGTCTCTTTCTTTTATACATCTCCCACTCAATTGCATTTTTTCCCTGCAAAAATCGTCCAAATGCCTCTCTCTTCTCTTTCACTAATACTCTTACTTTTTCATCCCACCACTCACTACCCGTTCTAATCAACCCACCTCCCACTCTTCTCATGCCACAAGCATCTTTTGCGCAATCCATCACTGATTCCCTAAATACATCTCATTCCTCCCCCACTCCCCTTGCTTCCATTGTTCTCACCTTTTTCCATTCTGTACTCAGTCTCTCCTGGTACTTCCTCACACAGGTCTCCTTCTCAAGCTCACTTACTCTCACCACCCTCTTCACCCCAACATTCACTCTTCTTTTCTGAAAACCCATACAAATCTTCACCTTAGCCTCCACAAGATAATGATCAAACATCCCTCCAGTTGCACCTCTCAGCACATTAACATCCAAAAGTCTCTCTTTCGCACGCCTGTCAATTAACACGTAATCCAATAACGCTCTCTGGCCATCTCTCCTACTTACATAAGTATACTTATGTATATCTCGCCTTTTAAACCAGGTATTCTCAATCATCAGTCCTTTTTCAGCACATAAATCTACAAGCTCTTCACCATTTCCATTTACAACACTGAACACCCCATGTATACCAATTATTCCCTCAACTGCCACATTACTCACCTTTGCATTCAAATCACCCATCACTATAACCCGGTCTCGTGCATCAAAACCACTTGCTCTCAAAACACTTGCCTCTCTTGATCTTTCTTCTCATGCCCAGGTGCATATGCACCAATAATCACCCACCTCTCTCCATCAACTTTCAGTTTTACCCATATTAATCGAGAATTTACTTTCTTACACTCTATCACATACTTCCACAACTCCTGTTTCAGGAGTATTGCTACTCCTTCCCTTGCTCTTGTCCTCTCACTAACCCCTGACTTTACTCCCCAGACATTCCCAAACCACTCTTCCCCTTTACCCTTGAGCTTCGTTTCACTCAGAGCCAAAACATCCAGGTTCCTTTCCTCAAACATACTACCTATCTCTCCTTTTTTCACATCTTGGTTACATCCACACACATTTAGGCACCCCACTCTGAGCCTTCGAGGAGGATGAGCACTCCCCGACTGACTCCTTCTTCTGTTTCCCATTTTAGAAAGTTAATACAAGGAGGGGAGGATTTCTGGCCCCCCGCTCCCGTCCCCTCTAGTCGCTTTCTACGACACGCGAGGAATACGTGGGAAGTATTCTTTCACCCCTATCCCCAGGGATAATATACACATATATACACATATACACACACACACACACATACACATACATACGCACATATACACACACACACACACATACATATATATACATATGAAAAATGTATGAAACAATTTAGAAAACTGAAACTTCTAACTTGAAATGAATATATATATATATATGTATATATATATATATATATGTATATATATATATATATATATATATATATATATATATATATATATATATATATATATATATATATATAGAGTTGATAGAGATGCTCTGTGGAAGGTATTAAGAATATATGGTGTGGGAGGCAAGTTGTTAGAAGCAGTGAAAAGTTTTTATCGAGGATGTAAGGCATGTGTACGTGTAGGAAGAGAGGAAAGTGATTGGTTCTCAGTGAATGTAGGTTTGCGGCAGGGGTGTGTGATGTCTCCATGGTTGTTTAATTTGTTTATGGATGGGGTTGTAAGGAGGTAAATGCAAGAGTCCTGGAAAGAGGGGCAAGTATGAAGTCTGTTGGGGATGAGAGAGCTTGGGAAGTGAGTCAGTTGTTGTTCGCTGATGATACAGCGCTGGTGGCTGATTCATGTGAGAAACTGCAGAAGCTGGTGACTGAGTTTGGTAAAGTGTGTGGAAGAAGAAAGTTGAGAGTAAATGTGAATAAGAGCAAGGTTATTAGGTACAGTAGGGGTGAGGGTCAAGTCAATTGGGAGGTGAGTTTGAATGGAGAAAAACTGGAGGAAGTGAAGTGTTTTAGATATCTGGGAGTGGATCTGTCAGCGGATGGAACCATGGAAGCGGAAGTGGATCATAGGGTGGGGGAGGGGGCGAAAATTTTGGGAGCCTTGAAAAATGTGTGGAAGTCGAGAACATTATCTCGGAAAGCAAAAATGGGTATGTTTGAGGGAATAGTGGTTCCAACAATGCTGTATGGTTGCGAGGCGTGGGCTATGGATAGAGATGTGCGCAGGAGGATGGATGTGCTGGAAATGAGATGTTTGAGGACAATGTGTGGTGTGAGGTGGTTTGATCGAGTAAGTAACGTAAGGGTAAGAGAGATGTGTGGAAATAAAAAGAGCGTGGTTGAGAGAGCAGAAGAGGGTGTTTTGAAATGGTTTGGGCACATGGAGAGAATGAGTGAGGAGAGATTGACCAAGAGGATATATGTGTCGGAGGTGGAGGGAACGAGGAGAAGAGGGAGACCAAATTGGAGGTGGAAAGATGGAGTGAAAAAGATTTTGTGTGATCGGGGCCTGAACATGCAGGAGGGTGAAAGGAGGATATATATATATATATATATATATATATATATATATATATATATATATATATATATATATATACATAAGTATACGTATGTAAGTAGGAGAGATGGCCAGAGAGCGTTATTGGATTACGTGTTAATTGACAGGAGCGCGAAAGAGAGACTTTTGGATGTTAATGTGCTGAGAGGTGCAACTGGAGGGATGTCTGATCATTATCTTGCGGAGGCTAAGGTGAAGATTTGTATGGGTTTTCAAAAAAGAAGAGTGAATGTTGTGGTGAAGGGGGTGGTGAGAGTAAGTGAGCTTGGGAAGGAGACGTGTGTGAGAAAGTACCAGGAGAGACTGAGTACAGAATGGAAAAAGGTGAGACTAATGGAAGTAAGGGGAGTGGGGGAGGAACGGATGTATTTAGGAAATCAGTGATGGATTGCGCAAAAGATGCTTGTGGCATGAGAAGAGTGGGAGGTGGGTTGATTAGAAAGGGTAGTGAGTGGTGGGATAAAGAAGTAAGATTATTGGTGAAAGATAAGAGAGAGGCATTTGGACGATTTTTGCTGGGAAAAAATGTAATTGAGTGGGAGATGTATAAAAGAAAGAGACAGGAGGTCAAGAGAAAGGTGTAAGAGGTGAAAAAGAGGGCAAATGAGAGTTCGGGTGAGAGAGTATCATTAAATTTCTTGGAGAATAAAAAGATGTTCTGGAAGGAGGTAAATAAAGTGCGTAAGACAAGGGAGCAAATGGGAACTTCAGTGAAGGGCGCAAATGGGGAGGTGATAACAAGTAGTGGTGATGTGAGAAGGAGATAGAGTGAGTATTTTGAAGGTTTGTTGAATGTGTTTGATGATAGATTGGCAGATATAGGGTGTTTTGGTCGAGGTGGTGTGCAAAGTAAGAGGGTTTGGGAAAATGATTTGGTAAACAGAGAAGAGGTAGTAAAAGCTTTGCGGAAGATGAAAGCCGGCAAGGCAACAGGTTTGGATGGTATTGCAGTGGAATTTATTAAAAAAGGGGGTGACTGTATTGTTGACTGGTTGGTAAGGTTATCTAATGTATGTATGACTCATGGTGAGGTGCCTGAGTATTGGCGGAATGCTTGCATAGTGCCATTGTACACAGGCAAAGGGGATAAGAGTGAGTGCTCAAATTACAGAGGTATAAGTTTGTTGAGTATTCCTGGTAAATTATATGGGAAGGTATTGATAGAGAGGGTGAAGGCATGTACAGAGCATCAGATTGCGGAAGAGCAGTGTGGTTTCAGAAGTGGTAGAGGATGTGTGAAACAGGTGTTTGCTTTGAAGAATGTATGTGAGAAATACTTAGAAAAGCAAATGGATTTTTGTATGTAGCATTTGTGGATCTGGAGAAGGCATATGACCGAGTTGATAGAGATGCTCTGTGGAAAGTATTAAGAATATATGGTGTGGGAGGCAAGTTGTTAGAAGCAGTGAAAAGTTTTTATCGAGGATGTAAGGCATGTGTACGTGTAGGAAGAGAGGAAAGTGATTGGTTCTCAGTGAATGTATGTTTGCGGCTTGGTTGTTTAATTTGTGTATGGATGGGGTTGTTAGTGAGGTGAATGCAAGAGTTTTGGAAAGAGGGGCAAGTATGAAGTCTGTTGTGGATGAGAGAGCTTGGGAAGTGAGTCAGTTGTTGTTCGCTGATGATACAGCGCTGGTGGCTGATTCATGTGAGAAACTGCAGAAGCTGGTGACTCAGTTTGGTAAAGTGTGTGAAAAAAGAAAGTTAAGAGTAGATGTGAATAAGAGCAAGGTTATTAGGTACAGTAGGTTTAATTCTGTCATGTTGAGATGAGTAATAATGGATATATGAGCATACATTGGTGGGTTATATCTATATGCTAAACTTAAACTTGTGTAAAATTGTGTATAAAAGAATGTGTATTTCAATTTAATGGAGATTATTATGCTCAAAAATTTGGTATGGTAATGGGTAACCCTCTTTTACCTGTACTAAGTAATCTTTTTATGGAATTTTTTGAAACAAAATTACTAAAGAATATCTTACCTTCTAATGCAACTTGGTTTAGGTATGTAGATGATGTTCTTTGTCTTTCGCCAACAAATGAAAATTTACAAATATATCTCCCCTTACTTAACAATGTAGTACCTTCCATCAAATTTACTCTAGAAAATGAAAATAATGGTATATTACCATTTTTAGATTGCATGATCCATAGACAAGGAAACAAGTTTAAGTTTAGCATATACAGAAAACCCACCAACGTATGCTCATATATCCATTATTACTCATCTCAACATGACAGAGTTAGATTGTCATAATTTCAGTCTATGTTCCTTAGGGCATTACGTATTTACAGTCCAGAGTTTATTGATGATGAATTTGAGAAGACATATTCTATTGGATCTAAGTTAAAGTACCCTAGATCTTTCAATGATAAATCCCTTCAGTTAGCAAAGAAATCATTTTATAGAGTTGAGCCCAAACCTCACATTGACACCAAGAATCTTTTAGTTCTCCCTTTTAATAATAATTTCACTTTGCTTCCCATGCTCCTTAAATCCTTTATTGTAAATGTTGCCATTAGCAACAATAATACTATAAAGAATATCTTAATCAGGAATTCACCAGAAAATTCTCTTGGTTGCATCTATAAAGTGCCTTGTGGAAACTGTGATAAATTTTATGTTGGTCAGACTGGTAAGGATCTTTCTGTTAGACGTAAGCAACATAAATATAGTATAAGAATGGGACAAGAATCAAATGTCTTGTTTAATCATGTTAAAAATTATGATCATTGTATTTACTTGAGTAACGCCATCTCAGTTATTAACTCTAACTCTATTACCAAGAGAAATATCATTGAATCTTCTATTATTAAATACACAAAGAATTATAATCTTAATATTAGTGATAGTCTATACAAATTAAATAACTTTATTGTTGATAAGATTTGTAAAATGATAAGTTTATGAACGCTCATTGTACGTTTTGGACAATCACAAGTTTACCAAATGGCGTCCTGGCTTCGTCTCTTCGATGTATATCAACTGACTGTTATATTTCTCTCTTGTGTTTCCCCTGATGATGTGATTATTACACGAAAGTGCACTTGGGAACTTTTCGGGTTTCATTTTCCCCGTGGACTCATAGGAATATATATATATATATATATATATATATATATATATATATATATATATATATATATATATATATATATATATATATATATATATTTTTTTTTTTTTTTTTTGTTTATATTTTTCTACTTTCCTTTGTCGCTGTCTCCCGTGTTAGCGAGGTAGCGTAAGGAAACAGATGAAAGAATGGTCCAACCCACCCACATAAACATGTATATACATACACGTCCACACACGCAAATATATTTACCTATACATCTCAATATATACATATATATACACACACTTACATATACATATATACACATGTACATAATTCATAGTCTGCCTTTATTCATTCAAATCGCCACCTCGCCACACATGGAATAACAGCCCCCTCACCACTCATGTGTGAGAGATATCGCTAGGAAACGACAACAAAGGCCCCAATCGTTCACAATCAGACTCTAGCTGTCATGTAATAATGCACCAAAACCACAGCTCCCTTTCCCCATCCAGGCCTCACAGAACTTTCCATGGTGTACCTCAGACGCTTCACATGCCCTGGTTCAATCCATTGACAGCACGTCGACCCGGTATACCACATCGTTCGAATTCACTTTATTCCTTGCACGCCGTTCACCCTCCTGAATGTTCAAGCACCTATCACTAAAAATCTTTTTCACTCAATCTTTCCACCTCCAATTTCGTCTCCCACTTCTCCTCGTTCACTCCACATCTGACACATATATCCTCTTGGTAAATCTTTCCTCACTCATTCTCTCCATGTGACACCATTTCTAAACACCCTCTTCTGCTCTCTCAACCACGCTCTTTTTATTTCCACACATCTCTCTTACCCTATTGTTACTTACACGATCAAACCACCTCACACTACATATTGTCCTCAAACATCTCATTTCCACGATATCAACCCTCCTGCGCACGACTCTATCCATACCCCACACCTCGCAACCATACAACATTGTTGGAACCACTATTCCTTCAAACATACCCATCTTTGCTTTCCGAGATAATGTTCTCGACTTCCACACATTCTTCAAGGCTCCCAGAACTTTCGCCCCCTCCCCCACACTATAATTCACTTCCGCTTCCATGGTTCCATCCGCTGCCAGATCCAATCCTAGATATCTAAAACACTTCACTTCCTCCAGTTTTTCTCCATTCAATTGGAGGTGGAGAGATGGAGTGAAAAAGATTTTGTGTGATCGGTGCCTGAACATGCAGGAGGGTGAAAGGAAGGCAAGGAATAGAGTGAATTGGATCGATGTGGTATATCGGGGTTGACGTGCTGTCAGTGGATTGAATCAGGGCATGTGAAGTATCTGGGGTAAACCATGGAAAGCTGTGTAGGTATGTATATTTGCGTGTGTGGACGTATGTATATACATGTGTATGGGGGTTGGGCCATTTCTTTCGTCTATTTCCTTGCGCTACCTCGCAAACGCGGGAGACAGCGACAAAGCAAAAAAGAAAAAAAAAAAAAAAATATATATATATATATATATATATATATATATATATATATATATATATATATATATATATATATATATGTGTATATTTTGAAATGTTTAGGTATGTATAAGTGCGTGTGTGGATGTTTATGTATATACATGTGTATGTGGATGGGTTTGGCCTTTCTTCATCTGTTTCCTTGTGCTACCTCGCTAATGCGGGAGACAGCGACAAAGTATGATATAATAATACATATATATATATATATATATATATATATATATATATATATATATATATATATATATATATATGCCTTCAGAAGGCGAACGGCGGCGGCTTCAGTAGCAACCAAGGGATCCCATAGAGGGCACCGTCAGATGGCCGAATTACGGAAGCAAGAGAGTGTAGATGACACCAAGAAAATAATTCACACTTACCCATTATTGCGGCATACTGATATGTCGGAAGAAATGAAGACAGAAACAATGGAGTTGATAGTTACTGCTTGTGAAAAATACCAAACAAATAATGAGTGATGCTACTACGTTTGTGAATCAAGAACCATTGCAACACAAACCTCGCCAGGTGGTAGAGTGACCCGCAGTGTATCGAGACAGACTTCCCCAGAACTTTTTTAAAGGGGAAGTAAATGTTTATAGTTGTGTTACTGGAGTGATAGTTTTCATACATGGTGCTTTGACAAGAAAATAGTGAAATTTGGAAAAAATGTAGATTAGACATTGAAGCTTATTCTTTTTTTTTTCAAAGTGATAGAGATGGAAAGCAAAAAGGTGTTTTTCATAAATGTCCTGGAAAAGTTGAGGTCCATATAAATTTTTGATCTGTCATGGCTTTATTATGGCGGATGACCAACTACCTACCCTCATGTATCCAAGATATGGTTGTACTTTGTGTAATGAAGAAAACTGAGAAACATCATAAGCCAATATTCCTGTTTCATGATAAGAGAAGTGGACCAGGCAGTATGATACAGTGGTTAAATTGATGAAAACTACTATTGACGTTTGTGTAAATAAATTATACATTTCCCTTTTCCATAGCCAGAGGTTGAACTATTATGTGACATTCATTTTTTTCATTTCATTTCAAGCTAGAAGTTTCAGTTTTCTAAATTATTTCTTACATTTTTCATATGTATATATATGTATATGTGTGTATGTGTGTATATGTGTGTGTATGTGTATATGTATATATATATGCATATATATGTATATTATCCCTGGGGATAGGGGTGAAAGAATACTTCCAACGCATTCCTCGCGTGTCGTAGAAGGCGACTAGACGGGACGGGAGCGGGGGGCCAGAAATCCTCCCCTCCTTTTATTTTTTAACTTCCTAAATTGGGAAACAGAAGAAGGGGTCACGCGGGGAGTGCTCATCCTCCTCGAAGGCTCAGACTGGGGTGTCTAAATGTGTGTGGATGTAACCAAGATGTGAAAAAAGGAGAGATAGGTAGTATGTTTGAGAAAAGGAACCTGGATGTTTTGGCTCTGAGTGAAACGAAGTTCAAGGGTAAAGAGGAAGAGTGGTTTGGGAATGTCTTGGGAGTAAAGTCAGGGGTTAGTGATTGGACAAGAGCAAGGGAAGGAGTAGCAGTACTCCTGAAACAGGAGTTGTGCGAGTATGTGATAGAATGTAAGAAAGTAAATTCTCGATTAATATGGGTAAAACTAAAAGTTGATGGAGAGAGATGGGTGATTGTTTGTGCATATGCACCTGGGCATGAGAAGAAAGATCATGAGAGGCAAGTGTTTTGGGAGCAGCTGAATGAGTGTGTTAGTGGTTTTGATGCACGAGACTGGATTATAGTGATGTGTGATTTGAATGCAAAGGTGAGTAATGTGGCAGTTAAGGGAAAAATTGGTATACCTGGGGTGTTCAGTGTTGTAAGTGGAAATGGTGAAGAGCTTGTAGATTTATGTGCTGAAAAAGGTGTGGTGTTTGGGAATACCTGTTTTAAAAAGCGAGATATACATAAGTATACGTATGTAAGTAGGAGAGATGACCAGAGAGCGTTATTGGATTACGTGCTATATATATATATATATATATATATATATATATATATATATATATATATATATATATATATATATATAGCACGTAATCCAATAACGCTCTCTGGTCATCTCTCCTACTTACATACGTATACTTACGTGGCTGATTCATGTGAGAAACTGCAGAAGCTGGTGACTGAGTTTGGTAAAGTGTGTGGAAGAAGAAAGTTAAGAGTAAATGTGAATAAGAGCAAGGTTATTAGGTACAGTAGGGTTGAAGGTCAAGTCAATTGGGAGGTGAGTTTGAATGGAGAAAAACTGGAGGAAGTGAAGTGTTTTAGATATCTGGGAGTGGATCTGGCAGCGGATGGAACCATGGAAGCGGAAGTGGATCATAGGGTGGGGGAGGGGGCGAAAATTCTGGGGGCCTTGAAGAATGTGTGGAAGTCGAGAACATTATCTCGGAAAGCAAAAATGGGTATGTTTGAAGGAATAGTGGTTCCAACAATGTTGTATGGTTGCGAGGCGTGGGCTATGGATAGAGTTGTGCGCAGGAGGATGGATGTGCTGGAAATGAGATGTTTGAGGACAATGTGTGGTGTGAGGTGGTTTGATCGAGTGAGTAACGTAAGGGTAAGAGAGATGTGTGGAAATAAAAAGAGCGTGGTTGAGAGAGCAGAAGAGGGTGTTTTGAAGTGGTTTGGGCACATGGAGAGGATGAGTGAGGAAAGATTGACCAAGAGGATATATGTGTCGGAGGTGGAGGGAACAAGGAGAAGAGGGAGACCAAATTGGAGGTGGAAAGATGGAGTGAAAAAGATTTTGTATGATCGGGGCCTGAACATGCAAGAGGGTGAAAGGAGGGCAAGGAATAGAGTGAATTGGATCGATGTGTTACACCGGGGTTGACGTGCTGTCAGTGGATTGAATCAAGGCATGTGAAGCGTCTGGGGTAAGCCATGGAAAGCTGTGTAGGTATGTTTATTTGCGTGTGTGGACGTATGTATATACATGTGTATGGGGGGGGTTGGGCCATTTCTTTCGTCTGTTTCCTTGCGCTACCTCGCAAACGCGGGAGACAGCGACAAAGTATAATAAAAAATAAAAAAAAAAATATATATATATATATATATATATATATATATATATATATATATATATATATATATATATATATATATATATATATATATATATATATATATATATGTACATCTATATATATATATATATATATATATATATATATATATATATATATATATATATATATATATATATATATATATATATATATATATATATATATATATATATATATACATATATATATATATATATATATATCAATATATATATATATATATATATATATATATATATATATATATATATATATATATATATATATATATATATATATATATATATATATATATATATATATATATATATACTTATATATATATATATATATATATATATATATATATATATATATATATATATATATATATATATATATATATATATATATATATTTCTTTTTTCTTTCAAATTATTCGCCATTTCCGGGTTATCGAGGTAGCGTTAAGAACTGAGGACTGGGCCTTTGAGAGAATATCCTCACCTGTCTCCCTTGTCCGTTCCTTTTTTTGGAAAATTAAGAAAAAAAAAAAAAAACGAGAGGGGGAGGATTTCCAGCCCCCCGCTCCCTCCCCTTTTAGTCGCCTTCTACGACACGCAGGGAATACGTGGGAAGTATTCTTAGTACCCTATCCCTAAGGATAATATATATATATATATATATATATATATATATATATATATATATATATATATATATATATATATATATATATATATATATATATATATATATATATATATATATTCCTATAAATCCTCGGGGAAAATGAAACAGGAAAAGTTCCCAAGAAAGAAATATAACAGTCAGTTGATATCCATCGAAGAGACGAATATCTAGGGTACTTTAACTTAGAGTTTGAAAAGAAATATTCTATTGGATCTAAGTTAAAGTACCCAATATCTTTTATTGATAAATCCCTTAAGTTAGCAAAGAAATCATTTTATAGAGTTGAACCAAAACCTTCCACTGACATCAAGAATCTTTTAGTTCTCCCATATAATAAAAAGTTCATTTTGCTTCCCAAGTTGCTTAAATCCTTTAATGTAAATGTTTTTATTAGCAACAATAATACTATAAAGAATATCTTAATCAGGAATTCACCAGAACATTCTCTTGGATGCATCTATAAAGTACCTTGTGGAATCAGTGATAAATTTTATGTTGGTCAGACTGGTAAGGATCTGTCTTTTAGACTTACCCAACATAAATATAGTATAAGAACGGGACAAGAATCAAATGCCTTGTTTAATCACGTAGAAAACTATGATCTTTGTATTCCCTGGAGTAACGCCATCTCAGTTATTACCTCTAACTCTATTACCAAGAGAAATATCATTGAATCTTCTATTATCAAATACACAGAGAATAATAATCTAAATGTCAGTGATGTTATATACAAATTAGATAACTATATTGTTGATAAAATTTGTAAAATGATAAGTTTATGAACGCTCGTTGTAAATTTTGGAGAATCACATGTTTACTAAATGGCGTCCTAGCTTCTTCTCTTCGATGTATATCAACTGACTGTTATATTTCTCTCTTGTGCCTACCCTAATGATATATATATATATAAATATATATATATATATATATATATATATATATATATATATATATATATATATATATATATATATATATATATATATATAAACATATATATATATATATATATATATATATATATATATATATATATATATATATATATATATATATATATATTTTTTTTTTTTTTTTTTTTTTTCTTTTTTTTTTTTGCTTTGTCGCTGTCTCCCGAGTTTGCGAGGTAGCGCAAGGAAACAGACGAAAGAAATGGCCCAACCCACCCCCATACATATGTATATACATTCGTCCACACACGCAAATATACATACCTACACAGCTTTCCATGGTTTACCCCAGACGCTTCAATTGCCTTGATTCAATCCACTGACAGCACGTCAACCCCGGTATACCACATCGCTCCAATTCACTCTATTCCTTGCCCTCCTTTCACCCTCCTGCATGTTCAGGCCCCGATCATACAAAATCTTTTTCACTCCATCTTTCCACCTCCAATTTGGTCTCCCTCTTCTCCTCGTTCCCTCCACCTCCGACACATATATCCTCTTGGTCAATCTTTCCTCACTCATTCTCTCCATGTGACCAAACCATTTCAAAACAACCTCTTCTGCTCTCTCAACCACGCTCTTTTTATTTCCACACATCTCTCTTACCCTTACGTTACTTACTCGATCAAACCACCTCACACCACACATTGTCCTCAAACATCTCATTTCCAGCACATCCATCCTCTTGCGCACAACTCTATCCATAGTCTACGCCTCGCAACCATACAACATTGTTGGAACCACTATTCCTTCAAACATACCCATTTTTGCTTTCCGAGATAATGTTCTCGACTTCCACACATTCTTCAAGGCTCCCAGAATTTTCGCCCCCTCCCCCACCCTATCATCCATTTCCGCTTCCATATTTCCATCCGCTGCCAGATCCACTCCCAGATATCTAAAACACTTCACTTCCTCCAGTTTTTCTCCATTCAAACTCACCTCCCAATTGACTTGGCCCTCAACCCTACTGTACCTAATAACCTTGCTCTTATTCACATTTACTCTTAACTTTCTTCTTTCACACACTTTACCAAACTCCGTCACCAGCTTCTGCAGTTTCTCACATGAATCAGCCACCAGCGCTGTATCATCAGCGAACAACAACTGACTCACTTCCAAAGCTCTCTCATCCCCAGCAGACTTCATACTTGCCCCTCTTTCCAAAACCCTTGCATTCACCTCCCTAACAACCCCATCCATAAACAAATTAAACAACCATGGAGACATCACACACCCCTGCCGCAAACCTACATTCACTGAGAACCAATCACTTTCCTCTCTTCCTACATGTACACATGCCTTACATCCTCGATAAAAACTTTTCACTGCTTCTAACAACTTGCCCCCCACACCATATATTCTTAATACCTTCCACAGAGCATCTCTATCAACTCTGTCATATGCCTTCTCCAGATCCATAAATGCTACATACAAATCCATTTGCTTTTCAAACTCACCTCCCAATTGACTTGACCCTCAACCCTACTGTACCTAATAACCTTGCTCTTATTCACATTTACTCTTAACTTTCTTCTTTCACACACTTTACCAAACTCAGTCACCAGCTTCTGCAGTTTCTCACATGAATCAGCCACCAGCGCTGTATCATCAGCGAACAACAACTGACTCACTTCCAAAGCTCTCTCATCCCCAGCAGACTTCATACTTGCCCCTCTTTCCAAAACTCTTGCATTCACCTCCCTAACAACCCCATCCATAAACAAATTAAACAACCATGGAGACATCACACACCCCTGCCGCAAACCTACATTCACTGAGAACCAATCACTTTCCTCTCTTCCTACACGTACACATGCCTTACATCCTCGATAAAAACTTTTCACTGCTTCTAACAACTTGCCTCCCACACCATATATTCTTAATACCTTCCACAGAGCATCTCTATCAACTCTGTCATATGCCTTCTCCAGATCCATAAATGCTACATACAAATCCATTTGCTTTTCTAAGTATTTCTCACATACATTCTTCAAAGCAAACACCTGATCCACACATCCTCTACCACTTCTGAAACCACACTGCTCTTCCCCAATCTGATGCTCTGTACATGACTTCACCCTCTCAATCAATACCCTCCCATATAATTTGCCAGGAATACTCAACAAACTTATACCTCTGTAATTTGAGCACTCACTCTTATCCCCTTTGCTTTTGTACAATGGCACTATGCACGCATTCCGCCAATCCTCAGGCACCTCACCATGAGTGATACATACATCAAATAACCTTACCAACCAGTCAACAATACAGTCACCCCCTTTTTTAATAAGTTCCACTGCAATACCATCCAAACCTGCTGCCTTGCCGGCTTTCATCTTCCGCAAAGCTTTTACTACCTCTTCTCTGTTTACCAAATCATTTTCCCTAACCCTCTCACTTTGCACACCACCTCGACCGAAACACCCTATATCTGCCACTCTATCATCAAACACATTCAACAAACCTTCAAAATACTCACTCCATCTCCTTTTCACATCACCACTACTTGTTTTCACCTCCCCATTTACGCCCTTCACTGAAGTTCCCATTTGCTCCCTTGTCTTATGCACTTTATTTACCTCCTTCCAAAACATCTTTTTATTCTCCCTAAAATTTAATGATACTCTCTCACCCCAACTCTCATTTGCCCTTTTTTTTCACCTCTTGCACCTTTCTCTTGACCTCCTGTCTCTTTCTTTTACACGTCTCCCACTCTATTTAATTTTTTCCCTGCATAAATCGTCCAAATGCCTCTCTCTTCTCTTTCACTAATACTCTTACTTTTTCATCCCACCACTCACTACCCTTTCTAATCAACCCACCTCCCACTCTTCTCATGCCACAAGCATCTTTTGCGCAATCCATCACTGATTCCCTAAATACATCCCATTCCTCCCCCACTCCCCTTACTTCCATTGTTCTCACCTTTTTCCATTCTGTACTCAGTCTCTCCTGGTACTTACTCACACAAGTCTCCTTCCCAAGCTCACTTACTCTCACCACCCTCTTCACCCCAACATTCACTCTTCTTTTCTGGAAACCCATACAAATCTTCACCTTAGCCTCCACAAGATAATGATCAGACATCCCTCCAGTTGCACCTCTCAGCATATTAACATCCAAAAGTCTCTCTTTCGCGCGCCTGTCAATTAACACGTAATCCAATAAAGCTCTCTGGCCATCTCTCCTACTTACTTAAGTATACTTATGTATATCTCGCTTTTTAAACCAGGTATTCCCAATCATCAGTCCTTTTTCAGCACATAAATCTACAAGCTCTTCACCATTTCCATTTACAACACTGAACACCCCATGTATACCAATTATTCCCTCAACTGCCACATTATTCACCTTTGCATTCAAATCACCCAACACTATAACCCGGTCTCGTGCATCAAAACCACTAACACACTCATTCAGCTGCTCTCAAAACACTTGCCTCTCATGATCTTTCTTCTCATGCCCAGGTGCATATGCACCAATAATCACCCATCTCTCTCCATCAACTTTCAGTTTTACCCATATTAATCGAGAATTTACTTTCTTACATTCTATCACATACTTCCACAATTCCTGTTTCAGGAGTACTGCTACTCCTTCCCTTGCTATTGTCCTCTCACTAACCCCTGACTTTATTCCCAAGACAAACCCAAACCACTCTTCCCCTTTACCCTTGAGCTTCGTTTCACTCAGAGCCAAAACATCCAGGTTCCTTTCCTCAAACATACTGCCTATCTCTCCTTTTTTCACATCTTGGTTACATCCACACACATTTAGGCACCCCAGTCTGAGCCTTCGAGGAGGATGAGCACTCCCCGCGTGACTCCTTCTTCTGTTTCCCATTTTAGAAAGTTAAAAAAAAAAAAAAATACAAGGAGGGGAGGATTTCTGGCCCCCCGCTCCCGTCCCCTCTCGTCGCTTTCTACGACACGCGAGGAATGCGTGGGAAGTATTCTTTCACCCCTATCCCCAGGGATAATATACATATATATATACACACACACATACACACACACACGCACACATACACACACACACACACATACATATATATACATGTGAAAAATGTAAGAAACAATTTAGAAAACTGAAAACTTCTAGCTTGAAATGAAATGAAAAAATTGAATGTCACATAATGGTTCAACCTCTGGCTATGGAAAAAGGAAATGTTTAATTTATTTACACAAACGTCAATAGTAGTTCTCATCAATTTAACCACTGTATCAATAAGCTTCAATGTCTAAGCTACATTTTTTCCAATTTCACTATTTTCTTGTCAAAGCACCATGTATGAAAACTATCACTCCAGTAACACAACTATAAACATTTACTTCCCCTTTAAAAAAGTTCTGGGGAAGTCTGTCTCGATACACTGCGGGACACTCTACCACCTGGCGAGGTTTGTGTTGCAATGGTTCTTGATTCACAAACGTAGTAGCATCACTGGTGGGCCAAGGTAGTTCCGTTGGCGAAGAGGAGCTCATGAAACATGTCAGAAAGCATGCTACTGCAGGCAGGAGTGAAGGCTGATGCAAACTGGTATCGCTCTTTAACAGCATTGAGTTGACTCCCCATCATTGTATATATATATATCTTTTTCTTTTCGTTCAAACTATTCGCCATATCCCGTGTTAGCGAGGTAACGTTAAGCACAGAGGACTGGGCCTTTGAGAGAAAATCCTCACCTATCCCAGTTCTCCGTTCGTTCTTTTGGAAAATCAAAAAAAAACGAAAGGGGAGGATTTCCAGCTCCCGGCTCCCTACCCTTTTATTCGCCTTCTGCGACACGGGAAGTTTTCTTTCTCCCCTATCCCCAGGGATAATATATATATATATATATATATATATATATATATATATATATATATATATATATATATATATATATATATATATATATATATATATATATAAATATATGGATGATACGGTTATCTAATGTATGTATGATTCATGGTGAAGTGCCTGAGGATTGGGGAAATGCGTGCATAGTGCCATTGTACAAAGGCAAAGGTGATAAGAGTGAGTGCTCAAATTACAGAGGTATAAGTTTGTTGAGTATTCCTAGTAAATTATATGGGAGGGTATTGATTGAGAGAGTGAAGGTATGTACAGAGCATCAGATTGGCAAGCGCAGTGTGGTTTCAGAAGTGGTAGAGGATGTGTGGATCAGGTGTTTGCTTCGAAGACTGTATGCGAGAACTACTTAGAAAATCAAATGGATTTGTATGTAGCATTTATGGATCTGGAGAAAGCATATCATAGAGTTGATAGAGATGCTCTGTGGAATTTATTAAGAATATATAGTGTGGGAGGAAAGTTGTTAAAAGCAGTGAAAAGTTTTTATCGAGGATGTAAGGCATATGTACGTGTAGAAAGAAAGGAAAGTGAGTGGTTCTGAGTGAATGTAGGTTTGCGGCAGGGGTGTGTGATGTCTCCATGGTTGTTTGATTTGTTTATGGATGGGGTTGTTAGGGAGGTGAATGCAAGGGTTTTGGAAAGAGGGGCAACGATGCAGTCTGTAATTTGGATGAGAGAGCCCTGGAAGTGAGTCAGTTGTTGTTCGCTGATGATACAGCGCTGGTGGCTGATTCATGTGAAAAACTACAGAAGCTGGTGACTGAGTTTCGTAAAGTGTGTGAAAGAAGAAAGTTGAGCGTAAATGTGAATAAGAGCAAGGTTATTAGATACATTAGGGTTGAGGGTACAGTCAATTTGGAAGTAATTTTGAGTGGAGAAAAACTGGAGGAAGTGAAGTGTTTTAGATATATGGGAGTGGATTGGGCAGCGGATGGAACCATGGAAGCGGAGTTGAATCATAGGGTGGGGGAGGGGGCGAAAATTCTGGGAGCCTTGAAAAAAGTGTGGAAGTGGAGAACATTATCTCGGAATGCAAAAATGGGTATGTTTGAAGGAATAGTGGTTCCAACAATGTTGTATAGTTAGGAGGCGTGTGCTATGGATAGTTTTGCAGAGGAGGGTGGATGTGCTGGAAATGAGATGTTTGAGGGCAATATGTGGCGTGAGGTGGTTTGATCGACTAAGTAACAATAGGGAAACAGAGATGTGTGGTAATAAAAAGAGTGTGATTGGAAGAGCAGAAGAGGGTGTTTTGAAATGGTTTGGTCACATGGAGAGAATGAGTGAGGAAAGATTGACCAAGAGGATATATGTGTAAGAGATGGAGGGAACTAGGAGAAGTGGAAGACCAAATTGGAGGTGGAAAGATGGAGTGAGAAAGATTTTGAGTAATCGGTTCCTGAACATGCATGAGAAAAAAAGGCGTGAAAGGAATAGAGTGAATTGGAGCGATGTGGTATACCGGGGTCGACGTGCTGTCAATGGATTGAACCAGGGCATGTGAAGCACCTGGGGTAAACCATGGAAACTTCTTCGGGGCCTGGATGTGGAAAGGGAGCTGTGGTTTCGGTGCATTATTATATGACAGCCAGAGACTGAGTGTGAACGAATGGGGCCTTTGTTGTCTTCCTTGCGCTACCTCACGCACATGAGGGGTTACAGGGTAGTTATTCCATGTGTGGCGAGGTGGCGATGGCAAGAATAAAGGCAGACAGTATGAATGATTTTAATGTTTGTGCATGTATATGTCGGTGTGTGTATATATATGTATACGTCGAGATGTATAGGTATGTATATTTGCATGTGTGGACGTGTATGTATATATATGTGTATATGGGTGGGTTGGGTCATTCTTTCGTCTGATTTCTTGCGCTACCTCGCTAACGCGAGAGACAGCGACAAAGCAAAAAAAAAAAAAAAAAATATATATATATATATATATATATATATATATATATATATATATTTATATATATATATATATATATATATATTTACTTATTTTGCTTTGTCGCTGTCTCCCGCGTTTGCGAGGTAGCGCAAGGAAACAGAGAAAAGAAATGGCCCAACCCACCCCCATACACAATGTATATACATACACGTACACACGCGCAAATATACATACCTATACATCTCAATGTACACATATATATACACACACAGACACATACATATATACCCATGCACACAATTCACACTGTCTGCCCCTATTCATTCCCATCGCCACCTCGCCACACATGGAATACCATCCCCCTCCCACCTCATGTGTGCGAGGTAGCACTAGGAAAAGACAACAAAGGCCCCATTCGTTCACACTCAGTCTCTAGCTGTCATGCAATAATGCCTAAAACCACAGCTCCCTTTCCACATCCAGGACCCACACAACTTTCCATGGTTTACCCCAGACGCTTCGAATGCCCTGATTCAATCCACTGACACCACGTCAACCCCGGTATACCACATTGATCCAATTCACTCTATTCCTTGCCCTCATTTCACCCTTCTGCATGTTCGGGCCCCGATCACACAAAATCTTTTTCACTCCATCTTTCCACCTCCAATTTGGTCTCACACTTCTCCTCGTTCCCTCCACCTCTGACACATATATCCTCTTGGTCAATCTTTCCTCACCCATTCTCTCCATGTGACCAAACCATTTCAAAACACCCTCTTCTGCTCTCTGAACCACACTCTTTTTATTTCCACACATCTCTCTTACCCTTACATTACGTACTCGATCAAACCACCTCACACCACACATTGTCCTCAAACATCTCATTTCCAGCACATCCACCCTCCTGCGCACAACTCTATCCATAGCCCACGCCTCGCAACCATACAACATTGTTGGAACCACTATTCCTTCAAACATACCCATTTTTGCTTTCCGAGATAATGTTCTCGACTTCCACACATTCTTCAAGGCTCCCAAGATTTTCGCCACCTCCCCCACCCTATGATTCACTTTCGCTTCCATGGTTCCATCCGCTGCCAGATCCACTCCCAGATATCTAAACCACTTTACTTCCTCCAGTTTTTCTCCATTTAAACTTACCTCCCAATTGACTTGACCCTCAACCTTACTGTACTTAATAACCTTGCTCTTATTCACATTTACTCTTAACTTTCCTCTTTCACACACTTTACTAAACTCAGTCACCAGCTTCTGCAGTTTCTCACATGAATCAGCCACCAGCGCTGTATCATCAGCGAACAACAACTAACTCACTTCCAGGGCTCTCTCTTTCCAAAACTCTTGAATTCACCTCCCTAGCAAACCCATCCATAAACAAATCAAACAACCATGGAGACATCACACACCCCTGCCGCAAACCTACATTCACTGAGAACCAATCACTTTCCTCTCTTCCTACACGTACACATGCCTTACATCCTCGATAAAAACTTTTCACTGCTTCTAACAAATTGCCTCCCACACCATATATTCTTAAAACCTTCCACAGAGCATCTCTATCAACTCTATCATATGCCTTCTCCAAATCCATAAATGCTACATACAAATCCATTTGCTTTTCTAAGTATTTCTCACATACATTCTTCAAAGCAAACACCTGATCCACAAATCCTCTACCACTTCTGAAACCACACTGCTCTTCCCCAATCTGATGCTCTGTACATGCCTTCACCCTCTCAATCAATACCCTCCCATATAATCTACCACGAATACTCAACAAACTTATACCTCTGTAATTTGAGCAATCACTCTTATCCCCTTTGCCTTTGTACAATGGCACTATGCAAGCATTCCGCCAATCCTCAGGCACCTCACCATGAATCACATATACATTAAATAACCTTACCAACCAGTCAAGAATACAGTCACCCCCTTTTTTAATAAATTCCACTGCAATATCATCCAAACCTGCTGCCTTGCCGGCTTTCATCTTCCGCAAAGCTTTTACTGCCTCTTCTCTGTTTAACAAATCATTTTCCCTAACCCTCTCACTTTGCACACCACCTCGACCAAAACACCCTATATCTGCCACTCTATCATCAAACACATTCAACATACCTTCAAAATACTCACTCCATCTCCTTCTCACATCACCACTACTTATTATCACCTCCCAATTAGCGCCCTTCACTGAAGTTCCCATTTGCTCCCTTGTCTTACGCAATATATTTACCTCGTTCCAAAACATCTTTTCATTCTCCATAAAATTTAATGATACTCTCTCACCCCAAGTCTCATTTGCCCTCCTTTTCACCTCTTGCACCTTTCTCTTTCCCTGCAAAAATCGTCCAGATGCCTCTCTCTTCTGTTTAACTAATAATCTTACTTCTTCATCCCACCACTCACTAGCCTTTCTAATCAACCCACCTCCCACGTTTCTCATGCCACAAGCATCTTTTGCGCAATGCATCACTGATTCTCTAAATACATCCTATTCCTGCCCCACTCCCCTTACTTCCATTGTTCTCACCTTTTCCATTCTGTACTCAGTCTATCCTGGTACTTCCTCACACAAGTCTCCTTCCCAAGCTCACTTACTCTCACGACCCTCTTCACCCCAACATTCACACTTCTTTTCTAAAAACCCAAACAAATCTTTACCTTAGCCTCCACAAGATAATGATCAGACATCCCTCCAGTTGCACCTCTCAGCACATTAACATCCAAAAGTCTCTCTTTCGCGCTCCTGTCAATTAACACGTAATAACGCTCTCTGGCCATCCCTCCTACTTATATACGTATACTTATGTATATTTCGCTTTTTAAACCAGGTATTCCCAATCACCAGTCCTTTTTCAGCACATAAATCTACAAGCTCTTCACCATTTCCATTTACAACACTGAACACCCCATGTATACCAATTATTCCCTCAACTGCCACATTACTCACCTTTGCATTCAAATCACACATCACTATAACCCGGTCTCGTGCATCAAAACCACTAACGCACTCATTCAGCTGCTCCCAAAACACTTGCCTCTCATGATCTTTCTTCTCATGCCCAGGTGCTTATGCACCAATAATCACCCATCTCTCTCCATCAGCTTTTAGTTTTACCCATATTAATCGAGAATTTACTCTCTTACATTCTATCACATACTCCCACATATATATATATATATATATATATATATATATATATATATATATATATATATATATATATATATATATATATATATATATATATATATATATATCCTCCCCTCCTTGTATTAACTTTCTAAAATGGGAAACAGAAGAAGGAGTCACGCGGGGAGTGCTCATCCTCCTCGAAGGCTCAGAGTGGGGTGCCTAAATGTGTGTGGATGTAACCAAGATGTGAAAAAAGGAGAGATAGGTAGTATGTTTGAGGAAAGGAACCTGGATGTTTTGGCTCTGAGTGAAACGAAGCTCAAGGGTAAAGGGGAAGAGTGGTTTGGAAATGTCTGGGGAGTGAAGTCAGGGGTTAGTGAGAGGACAAGAGCAAGGGAAGGAGTAGCAATACTCCGGAAACAGGAGTTGTGGGAGTATGTGATAGAATGTAAGAAAGTAAATTCTCGATTAATATGGGTAAAATTGAAAGTTGATGGAGAGAGGTGCGTGATTATTGGTGCATATGCACCTGGGCATGAGAAGAAAGATCATGAGAGGCAAGTGTTTTGGGAGCAGCTAAATGAGTGTGTTAGCGGTTTTGATGCACGAGACCGGGTTATAGTGATGGGTGATTTGAATGCAAAGGTGAGTAATGTGGCAGTTGAGGGAATAATTGGTATGCATGGGGTGTTCAGTGTTGTAAATGGAAATGGTGAAGAGCTTGTAGATTTATGTGCTGAAAAAGGACTGATGATTGGGAATACCTGGTTTAAAAAGCGAGATATACATAAGTATCCTTATGTAAGTAGGAGAGATGGCCAGAGAGCGTTATTGGATTACGTGTTAATTGACAGGCGTGCGAAAGAGAGACTTTTGGATGTCAATGTGGTGAGAGGTGCAACTGGAGGGATGTCTGATCATTATCTTGTGGAGGCTAAGGTGAGGATTAGTATGGGTTTTCAGAAAAGAAGAGTGAATGTTGGGGTGAAGAAGGTGGTGAGAGTAAGTGAGCTTGGGAAGGAGACCTGTGTGAAGAAGTATCTGGAGAGACTGTGTACAGAATGGAAAAAGGTGAGAACAATGGAAGTAAGGGGAGTGGGGGAGGAATGGGATGTATTTAGGGAATCAGTGATGGATTGCGCAAAAGATGCTTGTGGCATGAGAAGAGTGGGAGGTGGGCTGTTTAGAAAGGGTAGTGAGTGGTGGGATGAAGAAGTAAGAGTATTAGTGAAAGAGAAGAGAGAGGCATTTGGACGATTTTTGCAGGGAAAAAATGCAATTGAGTGGGAGAAGTATAAAAGAAAGAGACAGGAGGTCAAGAGAAAGGTGCAAGAGGTGAAAAAAAGGGCAAATGAGAGTTGGGGTGAGAGACTATCAGTAAATTTTAGGGAGAATAAAAAGATGTTCTGGAAGGAGGTAAATAGGGTGCGTAAGACAAGGGAGCAAATGGGAACTTCAGTGAAGGGCGTAAATGGGGAGGTGATAACAAGTAGTGGTGATGTGAGAAGGAGATGGAATGAGTATTTTGAAGGTTTGTTGAATGTGTCTGATGACAGAGTGGCAGATATAGGGTGTTTGGGTCGAGGTGGTGTGCAAAGTGAGAGGGTTAGGGAAAATGATTTGGTAAACAGAGAAGAGGTAGTAAAAGCTTTGCGGAAGATGAAAGCCGGCAAGGCAGCAGGTTTGGATGGTATTGCAGTGGAATTTATTAAAAAAGGGGGTGACTGTATTGTTGACTGGTTGGGAAGGTTATTTAATGTATGTATGACTCATGGTGAGGTCCCTGAGGATTGGCGGAATGCGTGCATAGTACCATTGTACAAAGGCAAAGGGGATAAGAGTGAGTGCTCAAATTACAGAGGTATAAGTTTGTTGAGTATTCCTGGTAAATTATATGGGAGGGTACTGATTGAGAGGGTGAAGGCATGTACAGAGCATCAGATTGGGGAAGAGCAGTGTGGTTTCAGAAGTGGTAGAGGATGTGTGGATCAGGTGTTTGCTTTGAAGAATGTATGTGAGAAATACTTAGAAAAGCAAATGGTTTTGTATGTAGCATTTATGGATCTGGAGAAGGCATATGATAGAGTTGATAGAGATGCTCTGTGGAAGGTATTAAGAATATATGGTGTGGGAGGCAAGTTGTTAGAAGCAGTGAAAAGTTTTTATCGAGGATGTAAGGCATGTGTACGTGTAGGAAGAGAGGAAAGTGATTGGTTCTCAGTGAATGTAGGTTTGCGGCAGGGGTGTGTGATGTCTCCATGGTTGTTTAATTTGTTTATGGATAGGGTTGTTAGGGAGGTAAATGCAAGAGTTTTGGAAAGAGGGGCAAGTATGAAGTCTGTTGGGGATGAGAGAGCTTGGGAAGTGAGTCAGTTGTTGTTCGCTGATGATACAGCGCTGGTGGCGGATTCATGTGAGAAACTGCAGAAGCTGGTGACTGAGTTTGGTAAAGTGTGTGGAAGAAGAAAGTTAAGAGTAAATGTGAATAAGAGCAAGGTTATTAGGTACAGTAGGGTTGAGGGTCAAGTCAATTGGGAGGTGAGTTTGAATGGAGAAAAACTGGAGGAAGTGAAGTGTTTTAGATATCTGGGAGTGGATCTGTCAGCGGATGGAACCATGGAAGCGGAAGTGGATCATAGGGTGGGGGAGGGGGCGAAAATTTTGGGAGCCTTGAAAAATGTGTGGAAGTCGAGAACATTATCCCGGAAAGCAAAAATGGGTATGTTTGAAGGAATAGTGGTTCCAACAATGTTGTATGGTTGCGAGGCGTGGGCTATGGATAGAGTTGTGAGCAGGAGGATGGATGTGCTGGAAATGATATGTTTGAGGACAATGTGTGGTGTGAGGTGGTTTGATCAAGTAAGTAACGTAAGGGTAAGAGAGATGTGTGGAAATAAAAAGAGCGTGGTTGAGAGAGCAGAAGAGGGTGTTTTGAAATGGTTTGGGCACATGGAGAGAATGAGTGAGGAAAGATTGACCAAGAGGATATATGTGTCGGAGGTGGAGGGAACGAGGAGAAGAGGGAGACCAAATTGTAGGTGGAAAGATGGAGTGAAAAGGATTTTGTGTGATCGGGGCCTGAACATGCAGGAGGGTGAAAGGAGGGCAAGAAATAGAGCGAATTGGAGTGATGTGGTATACAGGGGTTGACGTGCTGTCAGTGGATTGAACCAAGGCATGTGAAGCGTCCGGGGTAAACCATGGAAAGCTGTGTAGGTATGTATATTTGCGTGTGTGGACGTGTGCATGTACATGTGTATGGAGGGGGGGTTGGGCCATTTCTTTCGTCTGTTTCCTTGCGCTACCTCGCAGACGCGGGAGACAGCGACAAAGTATAAAAAAAAAAAAAAAAAAAATATGTATATATATATATATATATATATATATATATATATATATATATATATTTTTTTTTTTTTTTTTTTTTATACTTTGTCGCTGTCTCCCGCGTTTGCGAGGTAGCGCAAGGAAACAGACGAAAGAAATGGCCCAACCCCCCCCCCCATACACATGTACATACACACGTCCACACACGCAAATATACATACCTACACAGCTTTCCATGGTTTACCCCAGACGCTTCACACGCCTTGCTTCAATCCACTGACAGCACGTCAACCCCTGTATACCACATGACTCCAATTCACTCTATTTCTTGCCCTCCTTTCACCCTCCTGCATGTTCAGGCCCCGATCACACAAAATCTTTTTCACTCCATCTTTCCACCTCCAATTTGGTCTCCCTCTTCTCCTCGTTCCCTCCACCTCCGACACATATATCCTCTTGGTTAATCTCTCCTCACTCATTCTCTCCATGTGCCCAAACCATTTCAAAACACCCTCTTCTGCTCTCTCAACCACGCTCTTTTTATTTCCACACATCTCTCTTACCCTTACGTTACTTACTTGATCAAACCACCTCACACCACACATTGTCCTCAAACATCTCATTTCCAGCACATCCATCCTCCTGCGCACATCTCTATCCATAGCCCACGCCTCGCAACCATACAACATTGTTGGAACCACTATTCCCTCAAACATACCCATTTTTGCTTTCCGAGATAATGTTCTCGACTTCCACACATTTTTCAAGGCTCCCAAAATTTTCGCCCCCTCCCCCACCCTATGATCCACTTCCGCTTCCATGGTTCCATCCGCTGACAGATCCACTCCCAGATATCTAAAACACTTCACTTCCTCCAGTTTTTCTCCATTCAAACTCACCTCCCAATTGACTTGACCCTCACCCCTACTGTACCTAATAACCTTGCTCTTATTCACATTTACTCTCAACTTTCTTCTTCCACACACTTTACCAAACTCAGTCACCAGCTTCTGCAGTTTCTCACATGAATCAGCCACCAGCGCTGTATCATCAGCGAACAACAACTATATATATATATATATATATATATATATATATATAGGGGATTAAGAATACTTCCCACGCATTCCCTGCGTGTCGCAGTAGGCGACTAAAAGGAGAGGGAGCGGGAGGCTGGAAATCCTTCCCTCTCGTTGTTTTTTTTTTTTAAATTTTCCAAAAGAAGGAACAGAGGGGGGCCAGGTGAGGATATTCCAGAAAGGCCCAGTCCTCTGTTCTTAACGCTAACTCGCTAACGCGGGAAATGGCGAATAGTTTAAAGGAAAAAATAAATATATATATATATATATGTGTGTGTGTGTGTGTGTGTGTGTGTGTGTGTATGCAAACACAGAGTTACATACATGCACATGTACATAATTCATACTGTCTGCCCTCATTTATTCTCGTCGTCAACTGCAACACATGAAATAACAACCCTCTCTCACCGCATGTGTGCGAGGTAGCTCTAAGAAAAGACAAAGAAGGCCAAATTCGTTCAGATTCAGTCTGTAGATGTCATGTATAATGCACCAAAACCACGGCTTCCTTTCCACATCCAGTCCCCAAAGAACAGACTGCATAGTTGCCCCCTTCTCCAAAACTCTTGCATTCACCTCCCTAACAACCCCATCCATAAACAAATTAAACAACCATGGAGACATCGCGCACCTTTGACGCAAACCAACGTTCACTAAGAACCAATCACCTTCCTCTCTTCCTACACGTACTCATGCCTTACACCCTCGATAAAAACTTTTCACTGCTTCTAACAAATTGCCTCCCACACAATATGTTCTTAATACCTTCCACAGCGTATCTTTGTCTGCCTTCTCCTGATCCATAAATGCTACATAGAAATCCATTGGCTTTTCTAAGTATTTCTCACATACATTCTTCAAAGCAAACACTTCATCCACACATCCTCTACTACTTCTGAAACTACAATGCTCTTCCCCAATCTGATGCTCTGTACATGCCTTCACCTTCTCAATCAATACCCTCCCATATAATTTCCCAGGAATATCCAACAAGTTTTTACCTCTGTCATTTGAGCACTCACTTTTAACCCCTCTGTCTTTGTACAATGGCACTACGCAAGCATTCCGCCAATCCTCAGGCACCTCACCATTAGTCATACATACATTAAAAAATTTTCCCAACAAATCAACAATACAGTCACCCCTTTTTAAACCTTCTGCAATACTATCGAAACCCGCTGTCTTGCCGGCTTTCATCTTCCGCAAAGCTTTTAGTACCTCTCCTCTGTTTACTAAATCATTCTCCCTAACCCTCTCACTTTGCACACTTCCTCGACCAAAACACCCTAAATATGCCACTCTATCATCAACACATTCGAGAAACATTCAAACTGATAATTCTATCTCCTCATATCACCTCTACTTATTATCACCTCCCCATTAACCCACCTCACTGAAGTTCCCATTTGTTCCATTGTCTTACGCACTTTATTTACCTCCTTCCAAAATATCCTTTTATTTTCCCTAACATTTAATGAAACTCTCTCATCCCAACTCTCATTTGCCCTCTTTTTCACTTCTTACACCTTTTTCTTGACAACCTGCCTCTTTCTTTTATACATCTCCAAGTCATTTGCTTTATTTCCCTATAAAAATTCTTCAAATGCGTCTCTCTTCTCTTTCAATAATAATCATATTTCTTCATCCAACCAATCACTATCCTTTCTAATCTTCCCACCTCCCACGCTTCTATGCCACAAGCATCATTTGCACAAGCCATCACTGTTTCCCTAAATACATCCAATTCCTCCCCCACTCCCCTTATATCCTTTGTTCTCACCTTTTTTCCATTATGTACTCAGTCTCTCCTGGTACTTCTTCAAAGAAGTCTCCTTCCAAAAGTCATTTACTCTCTTTACAAGGCAGCGGGTTTGGATAGCATTGCAGAAGAATTCATGAAAAAATGGTGTGACTGTATTGTTGACTGGTTGGTAAGGTTATTTAATGTATGTATGACTCATGGTGAGGTGCCTGAGGATTGGCGGAATGATTGGATGATGCCATTGTACAAAGGCAAAGGGGATAAGAGTGAGTGCTCAAATTACAGAGGTATAAGTTTGTTGAGTATTTCTGGGAAATTATATGGAAGGGTATTGATTGAGAGGGTGAGGGCATGTACAGAGCATCAGTTTGGGGAAGAGCAGTGTGGTTTCAGAAATGGTAGAGGATGCGTGGATCAGGTGTTTGCTTTGAAGAAAGTATGTGCGAAAAACTTACAAAAGCAAATAGATTTGTATGTAGCATTTATGGATCTGGAGAAGGAACATGATAGAGTTGATAGAGATGCTCTGTGGAAGGTATCAAGAATATATGGTGTGAGATGCAAGTTGTTAGAAGCAGTGAAAAGTTTTTATCGAGGATTTAATGCATGTTTACGTATATGAAGGGAGGAAAGTGATTGGTTCTCAGTGAATATAGATTTGCGACAGGGGTGTGTGATGTCTCTATAGTTGTTTACTTTGTTTATGGATGGGGCTGTTCGGGAGGTGAATGCAAGAGTTTTGGAAAGAGAGGCAAGTATGCAGTCTCCTGTGGATGAGAGAGCTTAGGAGGTGAGTCAGTTGTTCGCTGATCATACAGCGCTGGTGGCTGATTCGTGTGGGAAACTGCAGAAGCTGGTGACTGACTTTTGTAAAGTGTGTGAAAGAAGAAAGCTGAGAATAAATGTGAATAAGAGCAAGGTTATTAGATACAGTAGGGATGAGGGAAAAAGCAATTGGGAGATAAGTTTGAATGGAGAAAAACTGGAGGAAGTGAAGTGTTTTACATATCTGGGAGTGGATTTGGCAGCGGATGGAACCATGGAAGCGAAAGTGAATCACAGAGTAGGGGAGGGGACGAAAGTTCTGGGAGCGTTGAAGAATGTATGGAAGTCGAGAACATTGACTTGGAAAGCAAATCTGGGTATGTTTGAAGGAATAGTGGTTCCAACAATGTTGTATGTTTGCAAGGCGTGGACTATGGATAGAGTTGTGCGGAAGAGGGTGGATTTGCTGGAAATGAGATATTTGAGGACTATGTGTGGTCTGAGATTGTTTGAACGAGTGAGTAATAATGGGGTAAGAGAGATGTCTGGTAATAAAAAGAGTGTAGTTGAGATAGGAGAAGAGGGTGCTTTGAAATGGTTTATGGGGTCACATGGAGAGAATGAGGGAGGAAAGATTGACCAAGAGGATATATGTGTCAGAGGTGGGGGGAACGAGGAGAAGTGGGAGACCAAGTTGGAGGTGGAAAGATGAAGTGAAAATGATTTTGAGTTATCGGGGCTTGAAAATGCATGAGGTTGAAAGGCGTGCAACGAATAGAGTGAATTGGAACGAAATGATATACCGGGGTCGACGTGCTGTCAATGGATTGAAACAGGGCATGTGAAAAGTCTGGGGTAAACCATGGAAAGTTCTGTGAGACCTGGATGTGGAATTGGAGCTGTGGTTTCGGTGGATTATTACATGACAGCTAGAGACTGAGTGTGAACGAATGTGGCCTTTGTTGTTTTTTCATAGCGCTACCTCGAGCACATTTGGGGGAAGGGGGTTCTTATTTCATGTGTGGTAGGATGGCGTGTCAATGAATAAAGGCAGACAGTATAAATTATGTACATGTGTATATATGTATATGTTTACAATGAGATGTATAGGTATATATATTTGCGTGTGTGGCCGTGTATATACATACCTATGCATGTGGTTGGATTGGGCCATTTCTTTCGATGTTAACTTACGCTACAGTGACAAAGGAAAATATATATATATATATATATATATATATATATATATATATATATATATATATATATATATTTCGGAACAGACGCACATAGCCAGCTGATAGCGTTTTACCGAACCTAACTGTACAACGCGGAGGTATATGAATACGAATAAAGGGCATATGAACGCGCACCTTCATAGAACATACAAACCTTCAACATATGCACTTTGTTCGTATTGTATATATATATATATATATATATATATATATACATATATATATATATTATTATTATATTATTATACTTTGTCGCTGTCTCCCGCGTTTGCGAGGTAGCGCAAGGAAACAGACGAAAGAAATGGCCCAACCCCCCCCATACACATGTATATACATACGTCCACACACGCAAATATACATACCTACACAACTTTCCATGGTTTACCCCAGACGCTTCACATGCCCTGCTTCAATCCACTGACAGCACGTCAACCCCGGTATACCACGTCGCTCCAATTCACTCTATTCCTTGCCCTCCTTTCACCCTCCTGCATGTTCAGGCCCCGATCACACAAAATCTTTTTCACTCCATCTTTCCACCTCCAATTTGGTCTCCCTCTTCTCCTTGTTCCCTCCACCTCCGACACATATATCCTCTTGGTCAGTCTTTCCTCACTCATCCTCTCCATGTGCCCAAACCACTTCAAAACACCCTCTTCTGCTCTCTCAACCACGCTCTTTTTATTTCCACACATCTCTCTTACCCTTACGTTACTCACTCGATCAAACCACCTCACACCACACATTGTCCTCAAGCATCTCATTTCCAGCACATCCATCCTCCTGCGCACAACTCTATCCATAGCCCACGCCTCGCAACCATACAACATTGTTGGAACCACTATTCCTTCAAACATACCCATTTTTGCTTTCCGAGATAATGTTCTCGACTTCCACACATTCTTCAAGGCCCCCAGGATTTTCGCCCCCTCCCCCACCCTATGATCCACTTCCGCTTCCATGGTTCCATCTGCTGCCAGATCAACTCCCAGATATCTAAAACACTTCACTTCCTCCAGTTTTTCTCCATTCAAACTCACCTCCCAATTGACTTGACCCTCAACCCTACTGTACCTAATAACCTTGCTCTTATTCACATTTACTCTTAACTTTCTTCTTCCACACACTTTTCCAAATTCAGTAACCAGCTTCTGCAGTTTCTCACATGAATCAGCCACCAGCGCTGTATCATCAGCGAACAACAACTGACTCACTTCCCAAGCTCTCTCATTCCCAACAGACTTCATCCTTGCCCCTCTTTCCAAAACTCTTGCATTTACCTCCCTAACAACCCATCCATAAACAAATTAAACAACCATATATATATATATATATATATATATGGATGGAGTTGTGCGCAGGAGGATGGATGTGCTGGAAATGAGATGTTTGAGGACAATGTGTGGTGTGAGATGGTTTGATCGAGTAAGTAACGTAAGGGTAAGAGAGATGTATGGAAATAAAATGAGCGTGGTTGAGAGAGCAGAAGAGGGTGTTTTAAAATGGTTTGGTCACATGGAGAGAATGAGTGAGGAAAGATTGACCAAGAGGATATATGTGTCGGAGGTGGAGGGAACGAGGAGAAGAGGGAGACCAAATTGGAGGTGGAAAGATGGAGTGAAAAAGATTTTGTGTGATCGGGGCCTGAACATGCAGGAGGGTGAAAGGAGGGCAAGGAATAGAGTGAATTGGAGCGATGTGGTATACCGGGGTTGACGTGCTGTCAGTGGATTGAATCAAGGCATGTGAAGCGTCTGGGGTAAACCATGGAAAGCTGTGTAGGTATGTATATTGCGTGTGTGGACGTATGTATATATATGTGTATGGGGGAGGGTTGGGCCATTTCTTTCGTCTGTTTCCTTGCGCTACCTCGCAAACGCGGGAGACAGCGGAAAAAAAAAAAAAAAAAAATATATATATATATATATATATATATATATATATATATATATATATATATATATATATATATTCCCTGGGGATAGGGGAGAAAGAATACATCCCACGTATTCCCTGCGTGTCGTAGAAGGCGACTAAAAGGGAAGGGAGCGGGGGGCTGGAAATCCTCCCCTCTCGTTTTTTTTTTTTTTTTTTTTTTTTTTTTTTTTTTTCCAAAAGAAGGAACAGAGGAGAGGTCCAGGTGGGGATGTTCCCTCAGGGGCCCGGTCCTCTGTTCTTGGCGCTACCTCGCTGTCGCGGGAAATGGCGAATAGTATAAAAAAAAAAAAAAAAAAAAAAAAAAAAAAATATATATATATATTCATATATATATATATATATTTATATATGTATATGTATATATATATATATATATATATATATATATATATATATATATATATATATATATATATATAAATATAAATATATATATATATATATATATATATATATATATATATATATATATATATATATATATATATATATATATTAATATATATATATATATGTATATATATATATATATATATATATATTTATATATATATATATATATATATATATATATATATATATATATATATATATATATATATATATATATATATATATATATATATATATATATATATATATATATGTATATATATATATATATATATATATGTATATATATATATATATATATATATATATATATATATATTATTATTATTATTATTATTTTGCTTTGTCGCTGTCTCCCGCGTTTGCGAGGTAGCGCAAGGAAACAGACGAAAGAAATGGCCCAACCCACCCCCATACACAATGTATACACACACACGTCCACACACGCAAATATACATACCTATACATCTCAATGTACACACATATATATATATATATACATACACAGACACATACATATATACCCATACACACAATTCACACTGTCTGCCACCATTCACTCCCATCGCCACTTCGCCACACATGGAATACCTTCCCCCTCCCTCCTCATGTGTGCGAGGTAGCACTAGGAAAATAGAACAAAGGCCCAATTCGTTCACACTCAGTCTCTAGCTGCCACGCAATAATGCCCAAAACCACAACTCCCTTTCCAAATCCAGGCCCCACAAAACTTTCCATGGTTTACCCCAGACGCTTCACATGCCCTGATTCAATCCACTGACAGCACGTCAGAGTGATGAGTGAAATGGGTGGGAGATGTATAAAAGAAAGAGGCAGGAGGTCAAGAGAAAGGTGCAAGAGTGTAAAAAGAGGGCAAATGAGAGTTGGGGTGAGAGAGTATAATTAAATTTTAGGGAGAATAAAAAGATATTTTGGAAGGAGGTAAGTAAATTGCGTAAGACAAGGGAGCGAATGGGAATTTTAGTGAAGGGGGCTAATAGGGAGATGATAACAAGTAGTGGTGATGTGAGAAGGAGATAGAGTGAGCATTTTGAAGGTGTGTTGAATGTGTTTCATGATAGAGTAGTAGATATAGGGTGTTTTGGTCGAGGTGGTGTGCAAAGTGAGAGGGTTAGGGAAAATGATTTGGTAAACAGAGAAGCGGTAGTAAAAGCTTTGCGGCAGATTAAAGCCGGCAAGGCAGCAGGTTTGGATGGTATTGCAGTGGAATTTATTAAAAAAGGGGGTAACTGTATTGTTGACTGGTTGGTAAGGTTATTTAATGTATGTATGACTCATGGTGAGGTGCCTGAGGATTGGCGGAATGCGTGCATAGTGCCATTGTACAAAGGCAAGTGGGATAAGAGTGAGTGCTCAAATTACAGAGGTATACGTTTGTTCAGTATTCCTGGTAAATTATATGGGAGGGTATTGATTGAGAGGGTGAAGGCATGTACAGAGCATCGGATTGGGGAAGAGCTGTGTGGTTTCAGAAGTGGTAGAGGATGTGTGGATCAGGTGTTTGCTTTGAAGATTGTATGTGAGAAATACTTAGAAAAGCAAATGGATTTGTATGTTGCATTTATGGATCTGGAGAAGGCATATGACAGAGTTGATAGAGATGCTCTGTGGAAGGTATTAAGAATATATAGTGTTGGAGGCAAGTTGTTAAAAGCACTGAAAAGTTTTTATCGAGGAGTTAAGGCATGTGTACGTGTAGGAAGAGAGGAAAGTGATTGGTTCTCAGTGAATGTAGGTTTGCGGCAGGGGTGTGTGATGTCTCCATAGTTGTTTGATTTCTTTATGGATTAGGTTGTTAGGGAGGTAAATGCAAAAGTTTTCGAAAGAGGGGCAAGTTCACAGTCTGTTGTGTATGAGAGACCTCGGGAAGTGAGTCAGTTGCTGTTCGCTGATGATAGAGCGCTGGTGGCTGATTCATGTGAAAAACTGCATAAGCTGGTGACTGTGTTTGGTAAAGCGCGTGAAAGAAGAAATTTAAGAGTAAATGTGAATAAAAGCAAGGTTATTAGGTACAGTAGGGTTTAGGGTCAATTCATGTGGGAGGTAAGTTTGAATGGAGAAAAACTGGAGGAAGTAAAGTGTTTTAGATATCTGGGAGTGGGTCTGGCAGCAGATGGAACCATGGAAACGGAAGTGAATCATAGGGTGGGGGAGTGGGCGAAAATTCTGGGAGCCTTGAAGAATGTTTTAATGTAGAGAACATTATCTCGGAAAGCAAAAATGGGTATGTTTGAAGGAATAGTGGTTCCAACAATGTTGTATGGTTGCAAGGCGTGGGCTATGGATAGAGTTGTGCGCAGGAGGGTGGATGTGCTGGAAATGAGATGTTTAAGGACAATATGTGGTGTGAGGTGGTTTGATCGAGTAAGTATTGTAAGGATAAGAGAGATGTGGGGAAATAATTAGAGTGTGGTTGAGAAAGCAGAAGAGGGTGTTTTCAAATGGTTTGGTCACATGGAGAGAATGAGAGAGGAAAGATTGACCAAGAGGTTACATGTGTCAGAGATGGAGGGAACAAGAAGTGGGAGACCAAATTGGAGGTGGAAAGATGGAGTGAAAAAGATTTTGAGTGATCAGGGCCTGAACATGCAGGACGGTGAAAGGCGTGCAGGGAATAGAGTGAATTGGAACGATGTGGTATACCGGGGTCGACGTGCTATCAATAGATTGAACAAGGACATATGAAGCATCTGGGGAAAACCATGGAAAGTTCTGTGGGGCCTGGATGTGGAAAGGAAGAGTGTGAACGTATAGGGCCTTTCTTTTATTTTCCTAGTGGTACCTCGCACATATGATGGGGGAAGGGGTTGTTATTCCATGTGTGGTGGGTTGGCGATTTTAATAAATAAAGGCAGACAGTATGAACTATGTACATGTGTATATATGTATATGTGTGTGTGTGTGTGTGTGTGTGTGTGTATGCATATGGGTACATTAAGATATATATGTATGTATATCTCGGTGTCTGGACGTGTATGTATATACATGTGTATATGGGTAGATTGGATCACTCTTTCGTCTGTTTCCTTGCGCTACCTCGCTAACGCCGGAGGCATCGACAAAGCAAAATAAACAAATAGATATATATAGATATCTATATATATCTATCTATATTATATATATGGGAGGGTATTGATTGAGAGGGTGAAGGCATGTACAGATTGGGGAAGAGCAGTGTGGTTTCAGAAGTGGTAGAGGATGTGTGGATCAGGTGTTTGCTTTGAAGAATGTATGTGAGAAATACTTAGAAAAGCAAATGGATTTCTATGTAGCATTTATGGATCTGGAAAAGGCATATGATAGAGTTGATAGAGATGCTCTGTGGAAGGTATTAAGAATATATGGTGTGGGAGGAAAGTTGTTAGAAGCAGTGAAAAGTTTTTATCGAGGATGTAAGGCATGTGTACGTGTAGGAAGAGAGGAAAGTGATTGGTTCTCAGTGAATGTAGGTTTGCGGCAGGGGTGTGTGATGTCTCCATGGTTGTTTAATTTGTTTATGGATGGGGTTGTTAGGGAGGTAAATGCGAGACTTTTGGAAAGAGGGGCAAGTATGAAGTCTGTTGGGGATGAGAGAGCCTGGGAAGTGAGTCAGTTGTTGTTCGCTGATGATACAGCGCTGGTGGCTGATTCATGTGAGAAACTGCAGAAGCTGGTGAGTGAGTTTGGAAAAGTGTGTGGAAGAAGAAAGTTAAGAGTAAATGTGAATAAGAGCAAGGTTATTAGGTACAGTAGGGTTGAGGGTCAAGTCAATTGGGAGGTGAGTTTGAATGGAGAAAAACTGGAGGAAGTGAAGTGTTTTAGATATCTGGGAGTGGATCTGGCAGCGGATGGAACCATGGAAGCGGAAGTGGATCATAGGGTGGGGGAGGGGGCGAAAATCCTGGGGGCCTTGAAGAATGTGTGAAAGTCGAGAACATTATCTCGGAAAGCAAAAATGGGTATGTCTGAAGGAATAGTGGTTCCAACAATGTTGTATGGTTGCGAGGCGTGGGCTATGGATAGAGTTGTGCGCAGGAGGATGGATGTGCTGGAAATGAGATGTTTGAGGACAATGTGTGGTGTGAGGTGGTTTGATCGAGTGAGTAACGTAAGGGTAAGAGAGATGTGTGGAAATAAAAAGAGCGTGGTTGAGAGAGCAGAAGAGGGTGTTTTGAAGTGGTTTGGGCACATGGAGAGGATGAGTGAGGAAAGATTGACCAAGAGGATATATGTGTCGGAGGTGGAGGGAACAAGGAGAAGAGGGAGACCAAATTGGAGGTGGAAAGATGGAGTGAAAAAGATTTTGTATGATCGGGGCATGAACATGCAGGAGGGTGAAAGGAGGGCAAGGAATAGAGTGAATTGGAGCGATGTGGTATACCGGGGTTGACGTGCTGTCAGTGGATTGAAGCAGGGCATGTGAAGCGTCTGGGGTAAACAATGGAAAGTTGTGTAGGTATGTATATTTGCGTGTGTGGACGTATGTATATACATGTGTATGGGGGGGGGGTTGGGCCATTTCTTTCGTCTGTTTCCTTGCGCTACCTCGCAAACGCGGGAGACAGCGACAAAGTATAATGAAATAAATAATAAATATATATATATATATATATATATATATATATATATATATATATATATATATATATATATATATATATGTAAATATATATATATATATATATTTCTTTCTTTCTTTCATACTATTCGCTATTTCCCGCATTAGCGAGGTAGCGTTAAGAACAGAGGACTGGGCCTTAGAGGGAATATCCTCACCTGGCCCCTTTCTCTGTTCCTTCTTTGGAAAATTAAAAAAAAAAAAAGAGAAGGGAGGATTTCCAGCCACCCGATCCCTCTCCTTTTAGTCGCCTTCTACGACACGCAAGGAATGCGTGGGAAGTATTCTTTCTCTCCTATCTCTAGGGATAATATATATATATATATATATATATATATATATATATATATATATATATATATATATAGTGGGAGGTGGGTTGATTAGAAAGGGTAGTGAGTGGTGGGATGAAGAAGTAGGAGTATTAGTGAAAGAGAAGAGAGAGGCATTTGGACGATTTTTGCAGGGAAAAAATGCAATTGAGTGGGAGATGTATAAAAGAAAGAGACAGGAGGTCAAGAGAAAGGTGCAAGAGGTGAAAAAAAGGGCAAATGAGAGTTGGGGTGAGAGTATCATTAGATTTTAGGGAGAATAAAAAGATGTTCTGGAAGGAGGTAAATAAAGTGCGTAAGACAAGGGAGCAAATGGGAACTTCAGTGAAGGGCGCAAATGGGGAGGTGATAACAAGTAGTGGTGATATGAGAAGGAGATGGAGTGAGTATTTTGAAGGTTTGTTGAATGTGTTTGATGATAGAGTGGCAGATATAGGGTGTTTTGGTCGAGGTGGTGTGCAAAGTGAGAGGGTTAGGGAAAATGATTTGGTAAACAGAGAAGAGGTAGTGAAAGCTTTGCGGAAGATGAAAGCCGGCAAGGCAGCAGGTTTGGATGGTATTGCAGTGGAATTTATTAAAAAAGAGGGTGACTGTATTGTTGACTGGTTGGTAAGGTTATTTAATGTATGTATGACTCATGGTGAGGTGCCTGAGGATTGGCGGAATGCGTGCATAGTGCCATTGTACAAAGGCAAAGGGGATAAGAGTGAGTGCTCAAATTACAGAGGTATAAGTTTGTTGAGTATTCCTGGTAAATTATATGGGAGGGTATTGATTGTGAGGGTGAAGGCATGTACAGAGCATCAGATTGGGGAAGAGCAGTGTGGTTTCAGAAGTGGTAGAGGATGTGTGGATCAGGTGTTTGCTTTGAAGAATGTATGTGAGAAATACTTAGAAAAGCAAATGGATTTCTATGTAGCATTTATGGATCTGGAGAAGGCATATGATAGAGTTGATAGAGATGCTCTGTGGAAGGTATTAAGAATATATGGTGTGGGAGGAAAGTTGTTAGAAGCAGTGAAAAGTTTTTATCGAGGATGTAAGGCATGTGTACGTGTAGGAGGAGAGGAAAGTGATTGGTTCTCAGTGAATGTAGGTTTGCGGCAGGGGTGTGTGATGTCTCCATGGTTGTTTAATTTGTTTATGGATGGGGTTGTTAGGGAGGTAAATGCAAGAGTTTTGGAAAGAGGGGCAAGTATGAAGAGGGGCAAGTATATATATATATATATATATATATATATATATATATATATATATATATATATATATATATATATATATATATATATATATATATATATATATATATATATATATATATATATATATATATATATATATATATATATATACATATATATATATTTCTTTTTTCTTTCAAACTATTCGCCATTTCCCGCGTTAGCGAGGTAGCATCAAGAACAGAGGCCTGGGCCTCTGAGTGAATATCCTCACCTGGCCCCCTTCTCTGTTCCTTCTTTTGGAAAATTAAAAAAAAAAAAAGAATGATGAGAGGAGAAGATTTCCAGCCCCCCGTTCCCTCCCCTTTTAGTCGCCTTCTACGACACACAGGGAACACGTGGGAAGTATTCTTTCTCCCCTATCCCCAGGGGTTCATTAGAAAGGGTAGTGAGTAGTGGGATGAAGAAGTAAGAGTATCAGTGGAAGAGAAGAGAGTTGCTTTTGGACGATTTTAGCAGGAAAAAAATGCAAATGAGTGGAAGATGTATAAAAGAAAGAGGCAGGAGGTCAAGAGGAAGGTGCAAGAGGTGAATAAGGGGTCAAATGAGGGATGGGGTGAGAGAGTATCATTAAATTTTATGGAGAATATAATGATGTTTTGGAAGGAGGTAAATAAAGTGCGTAGGACAAGGGAGCAAATGGGATTTTCAGTGAAGGGGGCTAAAAGGGAGGTGATAACAAGTAGTGGTGATGTGAGAAGGAGATGGAGTGAGAATTTTGAGGGTTTATTGAATGTGTTTGATGATAGAGTGGCAGATATAGGGTGTTTTGGTCGAGGTGGTGTGCAAAGTGGGAGGGGTAGGGAAAATGATTTGGTAAACAGAGAAGAGGTAGTAAAAGCTTTCCGGAAGATGAAAGCCGGAAAGGCAACGGGTTTGGATGGTATTGCATTGGAATTTATTAAAAAAAGGGGTGACTGTATTGTTCACTGGTTGGTAAGATTATTCAATGTATGTACGATTCATGGTGACGTGCCTGAGGATTGGCGGAATGCTTGCATAGTGCCATTGTACAAAGGCAAAGAGGATAAGAGTGAATGCTCAAATTACAGAGGTATAAGTTTGTTGAGTATTCCTGATAAATTATATGGGAGGGTATTGATTGAGAGGGTGAAATCATGTACAGAGAATCAAATTCGCGAAGAGCAGTGTGGTTTCAAAATTGGAAGAGGATGTGTTGATCAGGTGTTTGCTTTGAAGAATGTATGTGAGAAATACTTAGAAAAGCAAACGGATTTGTATGTAGCCTTTACTTATCTGGAGAGGGCATATGATAGAGTTCATAGAGAGGCTCTGTGGAAAGTATTAAGAATATATGGTGTTAGAAGCAGTGAAAAGTTTTTATATAGGATGTAAGGCCTATGTACGTGTAGGAAGAGAGGAAAGTGATTGGTTCTCAGGGAATGTATATTTTGCGGCAGGGGCGTGTGATGTCTCCATGGTTGTTTAATTTGTTTATGGATGGGGTTGTTAGAGAGGTGAATGCAAGAGATTTGGAAAGAGGGATAAGTATGCAGGCTGTTGTGGATGAGAGAGCTTGGGAAGTGAGTCAGTTGTTGTTCGCTGATGATACAGCGCTGGTGGCTGATTCACGTGAGAAACTGCAGAAGCTGGTGACTGAGTTTGGTAAAGTATGTGAAAGAAGAAAGTTAAGAGTAAATATGAATAAGAGCAAGGTTATTGGGTACAGTAGGGTTAAGGGAGAAGTCAGTTGGGAGGTAAGTTTGAATGGAGAAAAACTGCAGGAAGTAAAGTGTTTTAGATATCTGGGAGTGGATCTAGCAGCGGATGAAACCGTGGAAGCGGAAGTAAATCATAGGGTCGGGGAGGGGGCGAAAATCTTGCGAGCCTTGCAGAATGTGTGGAAGTCGAGAACATTATCTCGAAAAGCAAAAATGGGTGTGTTTAAAGGGATAGTGGTTCCAACAATGTTGTATGGTTGCGAGGCGTGGGCTATGGATAGAGTTGCGTGCAGGAGGGTGGATGTGCTGGAAATGAGATTTTTGAGGACAATATGTGGTGTGAGGTGGTTTGATCGAGTAAGTAATTTAAGGGTAAGAGATACGTGTGGAAATAAAAACAGTGTGGTTGAGAGAGCAGAAGACCGTGTTTTGAAATGGTTTGGTCACATGGAGAGAATGAGTGAGGAAAGATTCACCAAGAGGATATATATGTCAGAGGTGGAGGGAACGAGGAGAAGTGGGAGACCAAACTGGAGATGGAAAGATGGAGTGAAACAGATTTTGAGTGATCGGGGCCTGAACATGCAGCAGGGTGAAAGGCGTGCAAGGAATAGAGTGAATTGGATCGATGTGGTATACCGGGGCCGACGTGCTGTCAATGGATTGAACCAGGGCATGTGAAGCGTCTTGGGTAAACCATGGAAAGTTCTGTGGGGCCTGGAGGTGGAAAGGGAGCTGTGGTTTCGGTGCATTATTACATGACAGCTAGAGACTGAGTGTGAACGAATGGGGCCTTTGTTGTCTTTTCCTAGCGCTACCTCGCACACATGAGGGGGAAAGGAGTTGTTATTCCATTTGTGGCGGGGTGGCGATGGGAATAAATAAAGGCAGACATTGTGAATTATGTACATGTGTATATATGTATATGTCTATGTGTGTATATATATGTGTACATTTAGATGTATATGTATGTATGTTTGCGTGTGTGTACGTGTGTGTATATGCACGTCTATGTAGGTGGGTTGAGCCATTCTTTCGTCTGTTTCCTTGCGCTACCTCGCTAACGCGGGAGACAGCGACAAAGCAAAATATATATAGATAGATAAATATATATATATATATATATATATATATATATATATATATATATATATATATATATATATATATATATATATATATATATATATATATATATATATATATATATTTTTTTTTTTTTTTTTTTTTTTTTTTTTGCTTTGGCGCTGTCTCCCGCGTTTGCGAGGTACCGCAAGGAAACAGACGAAAGAAATGGCCCAACCCACCCACATACACATGTATATACATACGTCCACACACGCAAATATCATACCTACAAAGCTTTCCATGGTTTACCCCAGACGCTTCACATGCCCTGATTCAATCCACTAACAGCACGTCAACCCCGGTATACCACATCGATCCAATTCACTCTATTCCGTGCCCTCCTTTCACCCTCCTGCATGTTCAGGCCCCGATCACACAAAATCTTTTTCACTCCATCTTTCCACCTCCAATCTGATCTCCCACTTCTCCTCGTTCCCTCCACCTCCGACACATATATCCTCTTGGTCAATCTTCCCTCACTCATTCTCTCCATGTGCCCAAACCATTTCAAAACACTTTCTTCTGCTTTCTCAACCACGCTCTTTTTATTTCCACAGATCTCTCTTACCCTTACGTTACTTACTCGATCAAACCACCTCACACCACACATTGTCTTCAAACATCTCATTTCCAGCACATCCATTATCCTGCGCACAACTCTATCCATAGCCCACGCCTCGCAAACATACAACATTGTTGGAACCACTAATCCTTCAAACATATCCATTTTTGCTTTCCCTGTATAATAGGAAACAACTATTCGAAATACTGAGTACTCGAATACCCTTCGTCTCACAATGGTGAGCAACGGGGTATATAGCCTACAGTCCCATAGCCTAGCGGCTAGCATGCCTGCCTCTTGCACAGGGGTCCCAGGTTCGATTCTGGCTGTTGGAGATTTGTATGTTCTATGACACATATATATTTATATATTTCCCCTTTTACAAAGTTAAAATACAAGGAGGGGAGGGTTTCTGGCCCCCCGCTCCCGTCCCTTTTAGTCGGCTTCTACGACACGTGAGAAATGAGTGGGAAGTATTATTTCTCCCCTATCCCCAGATTAAGGAGTATATGTATATATATGTATATGTATATAAGGAGTCACTCGAGGAGTGCTCATCCTCCTCGAAGGCTCAGATTGGGGGTGTCCTAATGCGTGTGAATGTAACCAATATGAGAAAAAAGTAGAGATAGGTAGTATGGTTGAGGAAAGGAACCTGCATATTTTGGCTCTGAGTGAAACGAAGCTCAAGGGTAAAGGGGAAGAGTGGTTTGGGAAGGTCTTAGGAGTAAAGTCAGGGGTTAGTGAGAGGACAAGAGCAAGGGAAGGAGTAGCACTACTCCTGAATCAGGAGTTGTGGGAGCATGTGATAGAGTGTAAGAAAGTAAATTCTAGATTGATATGGGTAAAACTGAAAGTTGATGTAGAGATATGGGTGGTTATTTGTGCATATGCACATGGGCATGAGAAGAAAGATCATGAGAGGCAAGTGTTTTCGGAGCAGCTGAATGAGTGTCTTAGTGGTTTTGATGCACAAGACCGGGTTAATGTGATGGGTGATTTGAATGCAAAGATGAGTAATGTGGCAGTTGAGGGAATAATAGGCATACATGGAGTGTTCAGTGTTTTAAATGGAAATGGTGGAGAGCTTGTAGATTTTTTTTTTTTTTTTTTTTTTTTTTTTTTTTTTTTTTATACTTTGTCGCTGTCTCCCGCGTTTGCGAGGTAGCGCAAGGAAACAGACGAAAGAAATGGCCCAACCCCCCCCCCCCCCATACACATGTACATACACACGTCCACACACGCAAATATACATACCTACACAGCTTTCCATGGTTTACCCCAGACGCTTCACATGCCTTGATTCAATCCACTGACAGCACGTCAAACCCTGTATACCACATCGCTCCAATTCACTCTATTCCTTGCCCTCCTTTCACCCTCCTGCATGTTCAGGCCCCGATCACACAAAATCTTTTTCACTCCATCTTTCCACCTCCAATTTGGTCTCCCTCTTCTCCTCGTTCCCTCCACCTCCGACACATATATCCTCTTGGTCAATCTTTCCTCACTCATTCTCTCCATGTGCCCAAACCATTTCAAAACACCCTCTTCTGCTCTCTCAACCACGCTCTTTTTATTTCCACACATCTCTCTTACCCTTACGTTACTTACTCGATCAAACCACCTCACACCACACATTGTCCTCAAACGTCTCATTTCCAGCACATCCATCCTCCTGCGCACAACTCTATCCATAGCCCACGCCTCGCAACCATACAACATTGTTGGAACCACTATTCCTTCAAACATACCCATTTTTGCTTTCCGAGATAATGTTCTCGACTTCCACACATTTTTCAAGGCTCCCAAAATTTTCGCCCCCTCCCCCACCCTATGATCCACTTCCGCTTCCATGGTTCCATCCGCTGACAGATCCACTCCCAGATATCTAAAACACTTCACTTCCTCCAGTTTTTCTCCATTCAAACTCACCTCCCAATTGACTTGACCCTCAACCCTACTGTACCTAATAACCTTGCTCTTATTCACATTTACTCTTAACTTTCTTCTTCCACACACTTTACCAAACTCAGTCACCAGCTTCTGCAGTTTCTCACATGAATCAGCCACCAGCGCTGTATCATCAGCGAACAACAACTGACTCACTTCCCAAGCTCTCTCATCCCCAACAGACTTCATACTTGCCCCTCTTTCCAGGACTCTTGCATTTACCTCCCTAACAACCCCATCCATAAACAAATTAAACAACCATGGAGATTGTAGATTTATGTGCTGAAAAAGGACTGATGATTGGGAATACCTGGTTTAAAAAGCAAGATATACATAAGTATACGTATGTAAGTAGGAGAGATGGCCAGAGAGCGCTACTGGATTACGTGTTAATTGATAGACGCACGAAAGAGAGACTTTTGGATGTTAATGTGCTGAGAGGTGCAACTGGAGGGATGTCTGATCATTATCTTGTGGAAGTGAAGGTGAACATTTGCGGGGGTCTTCAGAAAAGAAGAGAGAATGTTGGGGTGAAGAGAGTGGTGAGAGTAAGTGAACTTGGGAAGGAGACTTGTGTGAGGAAGTACCAGGAGAGAATGAGTACAGAATGGAAAAAGATGAGAACAAAGGAGGTAAGGGGAGTGAGGGAGGAATGGGATGTATTTAGGGAATCAGTGATGGCTTGCGGAAAAGATGCCTGTGGCATGAGAAGCGTGGGAGGTGGGTTGATTAGAAAAGGTAGTGAGTGGTGGGATGAAGAAGTAAGAGTATTAGTGAAAGAGAAGAGAGAGGCATTTGGACGATTTTTGCAGGGAAAAATGCAAATGAGTGGGAGAAGTGTAAAAGAAAGAGGCAGGAGGTCAAGAGAAAGGTGTAAGAGGTGAAAAAGAGGGCAAATGAGAGTTGGGGTGAGAGAGTATCATTAAATTGAGGGAGAATAAAAAGATGTTTTGGAAGGAATTAAATAAAGTGCGTAAGACAAGGGAGCAAATGGGAACTTCAGTAAAGGGGGCTAATGGGGAGATGATAACAAGTAGTTGTGATGTGAGAAGGAGATGGAGTGAGTATTTTGAAGGTTTGTTGAATGTGTTTGATGATAGAGTGGCAGATATAGGGTGTTTTGGTCGAGGTGGTGTGCAAAGTGAGAGGGTTAGGGAAAATAATTTGGCAAATAGAGAAGAGGTAGTAAAAGCTTTTCGTAAGATGAAAGCCGGCAAGGCAGCAGGTTTGGATGGTATTGCAGTGGAATATATTAAAAAAGGGGGTGACTGTATTGTTGACTGGTTGGTAAGGTTATTTAATGTATGTATGATTCATGGTGAGGAGCCTGAGGATTGGCGGAATGCGTGCATAGTGCCATTGTACAAAGGCAAAGGGGATAAGAGTGAGTGCTCAAATTACAGAGGTATAAGTTTGTTGAGTATTCCTGGTAAATCATATGGGAGGGTATTGATTGAGAGGGTGAAGGCATGTACCGAGCATCAGATTGGGGAAGAGCAGTGTGGTTTCAGAAGTGGTAGAGGATGTGTGGATCAGGTGTTTGCTTTAGAGAATGTATGTGAGAAATACTTAGAAAAAAAAATGGATTTGTATGTAGCATTTATAGATCTGGAAAAGGCATATGATAGAGTTGATAGAGATGCTCTGTGGAAGGTTTTAAGAATATATGGTGTGGGAGGCAAGTTGTTAGAAGCCGTGAAAAGTTTTTATCGAGGATATAAGGCATGTGTACGTGTAGGAAGAGAGGAAAGTGATTGGTTCTCAGTGAATGTAGGTTTGCGGCAGGGGTGCGTGATGTCTCCGTGGTTGTTTAATTTGTTTATGGATGGGGTTGTTAGGGAGGTGAATGCAAGAGTTTTGGAAAGAGGGGCAAGTATGCAGTCTGTTGTGGATGAGAGAGCTTGGGAAGTGAGTCAGTTGTTGTTCGCTGATGATACAGCGCTGTTGGCTGATTCATGTAAGAAACTGCAGAAGCTGGTGACTGAGTTTGATAAAGTGTGTGAAAGAAGAAAGTTAAGAGTAAATGTGAATAAGAGCAAGGTTATTAGGTACAGTAGGGTTTAGGGTCAAGTCAATTGGGAGGTAAGTTTGAATGGAAAAAAATGGAGGAAGTGAAGTGTTTTAGATATCTAGGAGTGGATCTAGCAGCGGATGGAACCATGGAAGCGGAAGTGAATCACAGGGTGGGGGAGGGGGCGAAAATTCTGGAAGCCTTGAAGAATGTGTGGAAGTCGAGAACATTTTCTCGGAAAGCAAAAATGGGTTTGTTTGAAGGAATAGTGGTTCCAACAATGTTGTATGGTTGCGAGGCGTGGGCTATGGATAGAGTTGTGCGCAGGAGGGTGGATGTGCTGGAAATGAGATGCTTGAGGACAATATGTGGTGTGAGGTGGTTTGATCGAGTACGTAATGTAAGGGTAAGAGAGATGTGTGGAAATAAAAAGAGTGTGGTTGAGAGAGCAGAAGAGGGTGTTTTGAAATGGTTTGGTCACATGGAGAGAATGAGTGAGGAAAGATTGACCATGAGGGTATATGTGTCAGAGGTGGAGGGAACGAGAAGTGGGAGACCTAATTGGAGGTGGAAACATGGAGTGAAAAAGATTTTGAGTGATCGGGTCCTGAACATGCAGGAGGGTGATAGGCGTGCAAGGAATAGAGTGAATTGGAACGATGTGGTATACCGGGGTCGACGTTCTGTCATTGGATTGAACCAGGGCATGTGAAGCGTCTGGGGTAAACTATGGAAAGTTTTGTGTGGCCTGGATGTGGAAAGGGAGCTGTGGTTTCGGTGCATTATTACATGACAGCTAAAGACTGAGTGTGAACGAATGTGGCCTTTGGTGTCTTTTCTTAGCGCTATTTCGCACACATGAGGGGGGAGGGGGATGTTATTCCATGTGTGGCGAGGTGGCGATGGGAACAAATAAAGGCAGACAGTATGAATTATGTACATGCGTATATATGTATATGTCTGTGAATGTATATATAAGTGTACATTGAGATGTATAGGTATGTATATTTGCGTGTGTGGACGTGTGTGTGTATACATGTGTATTTGGGCGGGTTGGGCCATTCTTTGGTCTGTGTCTTTGCGCTACCTCGCTGACGTGGGAGACAGCGTCAAAGCAAAATAATAGAAATAATATATATATATATATATATATATATATATATATATATATATATATATATATATCTTCTGAAACCGCACTGCTCTTCCCCAATCTGATGCTCTGTACATGCCTTCACCCTCTCAATCAATACCCTCCCATATAATTTACCAGGAATACTCAACAAACTTATACCTCTGTAATTTGAGCACTCACTCTTATCCCCTTTGCCTTTGTACAATGGCACTATGCACGCATTCCGCCAATCCTCCGGCACCTCACCATGAGTCATACATACATTAAATAACCTTACCAACCAGTGGTAGAGGATGTGTGGATCAGGTGTTTGCTTTGAAGAATGTATGTGAGAAATACTTAGAAAAGCAAATGGATTTGTATGTAGCATTTATGGATCTGGAGAAGGCATATGATAGAGTTGATAGAGATGCTCTGTGGAAGGTATTAAGAATATATGGTGTGGGAGGCAAGTTGTTAGAAGCAGTGAAAAGTTTTTATCGAGGATGTGAGGCATGTGTACGTGTAGGAAGAGAGGAAAGTGATTGGTTCTCAGTGAATGTAGGTTTGCGGCAGGGGTGTGTGATGTCTCCATGGTTGTTTAATTTGTTTATGGATGGGGTTGTAAGGGAGGTAAATGCAAGAGTCCTGGAAAGAGGGGCAAGTATGAAGTCTGTTGGGGATGAGAGAGCTTGGGAAGTGAGTCAGTTGTTGTTCGCTGATGATACAGCGCTGGTGGCTGATTCATGTGAGAAACTGCAGAAGCTGGTGACTGAGTTTGGTAAAGTGTGTGGAAGAAGAAAGTTGAGAGTAAATGTGAATAAGAGCAAGGTTATTAGGTACAGTAGGGGTGAGGGTCAAGTCAATTGGGAGGTGAGTTTGAATGGAGAAAAACTGGAGGAAGTGAAGTGTTTTAGATATCTGGGAGTGGATCTGTCAGCGGATGGAACCATGGAAGCGGAAGTGGATCATAGGGTGGGGGAGGGGGCGAAAATTTTGGGAGCCTTGAAAAATGTGTGGAAGTCGAGAACACTATCTCGGAAAGCAAAAATGGGTATGTTTGAGGGAATAGTGGTTCCAACAATGTTGTATGGTTGCGAGGCGTGGGCTATGGATAGAGATGTGCGCAGGAGGATGGATGTGCTGGAAATGAGATGTTTGAGGACAATGTGTGGTGTGAGGTGGTTTGATCGAGTAAGTAACGTAAGGGTAAGAGAGATGTGTGGAAATAAAAAGAGCGTGGTTGAGAGAGCAGAAGAGGGTGTTTTGAAATGGTTTGGGCACATGGAGAGAATGAGTGAGGAGAGATTGACCAAGAGGATATATGTGTCGGAGGTGGAGGGAACGAGGAGAAGAGGGAGACCAAATTGGAGGTGGAAAGATGGAGTGAAAAAGATTTTGTGTGATCGGGGCCTGAACATGCAGGAGGGTGAAAGGAGGGCAAGAAATAGAGTGAATTGGAGTCATGTGGTATACAGGGGTTGACGTGCTGTCAGTGGATTGAAGCAAGGCATGTGAAGCGTCTGGGGTAAACCATGGAAAGCTGTGTAGGTATGTATATTTGCGTGTGTGGACGTGTGTATGTACATGTGTATGGGGGGGGGGGTTGGGCCATTTCTTTCGTCTGTTTCCTTGCGCTACCTCGCAAACGCGGGAGACGGCGACAAAGTATAAAAAAAAAAAAAAAAAAAAAAAAAAATATATATATATCCCTGGGGATAGGGGAGAAAGAATACTTCCCACGTATTCCCTGCGTGTCGTAGAAGGCGACTAAAAGGGAAGGGAGCGGGGGGCTGGAAATCCTCCCCTCTTTCTTTTTTTTTTCCAAAGGAAGGAACAGAGAAGGGTGCTGGATGAGGATGTTTCCTCAGAGGCCCGTCCTCTGTTCTTAACGCTACCTCGCTGACGCGGGAAATGGCGAATAGTATGAAAGAAATATATGTATATGTATGTATTTTAACTTTCTAAAGGTAAAACAGAAGAAGGAGTCACGCGGGGAGTGCTCATCCTCCTCGAAGGCTCAGCTTGGCGTGTCTAAATGTGTGTGGATGTAATCATGATGAGAAAAAATGAGAGATAGGTAGTATGATTGAGTAAAGGAACCTGGATGTTTTGGCTCTGAGTGAAACGAAGCTCAAGGGTAAAGGGGAAGAGTGGTTTGGGAATGTCTTGGGAGTAAAGTTAGGTGTTAGTGAGAGGACAAGAGCAAGGGAGAGAGTAGCACTACTCCTGAAACAGGAGTATTGGGAGTATGTGATAGAGTTTAAGAATGTATACTTTAGAATGATATGGGTAAAACTGAAAGTTGATGGAGAGAGATGGGTGATTATTGGTGCATATGCACCTGGGCATGAGAAGAAGGATAATGAGCGGCAAGTGTTTTCGGAGCAGCTGAGTGAGTGTGTTAGTGGTTTTGATGCACGAGACCGGGTTATGGTAATGGGTGATTTCAACGCAAAGATGAGTAATGTGTCAGTTGAGGGAATAATTGGTATACATGGGGTGTTCAGTGTTGTAAATGGAAATGGTGAAATGCTTGTAGATTTATGTGCTGAAAAAGAACTGGTGATTGGGAATGCCTGGTTTAAAAAGCGAGATATGCGTAAGTATCCGTATGTAAGTAGGAGAGATGGCCAGAGAGAGTTACTGGATTCACGTGTTATTTGATAGGCGCGCGAAAAAGAGACATTTTGATGTTAATGTGCTGAGAGGTGTAACTGGAGGGATGTCTGATCATCATCTTGTGGAGGCGAAGGGGAAGATCTGTAGGGGTTTTCTGTAAAGAATGGAGAATGTTGGGGTGAGGAGAGTGGTGAGAGTAAGTGAGCTTGGGAAGGAGACGTGTGTGAGGAAGTACCGGGAGAGAATGAATACAGAATGGAAAAAGGTGAGAACAAAGGAAGTAAGGGGAGTGGGGGAGGAATGGGATGTATTTAGGGAATCAGTGATGGCTTGCGCAAAAGATGCTTGTGGCATGAAAAGCGTGGGAGGTTGGTTTATTAGAAGGGGTAGTGAGTGGTGGGATGAAGAAGTAAGATTATTAGTGAAAGAGAAGAGAGAGGCATTTGGGCGATTTTTGCAGGGAAGTTATTCAAATCAGTGGGAGATGTATAAAAGAAAGAGGCAGGAGGTCAAAAGAAGGGTTCACGAGGTGAAATAGAGGGCAAATGAGAGTTGGGGTGATAGAGTAGCATTAAATTTTGGGAGAATAAAGAGATGTTTTGGAAGGAGGTACATAAAGTCCGTAAGAAAAGTGAGCAAATGGGAACTTCAGTGAAGGGGGCTAATGGAGAGGTGATAACAAGTAGTGGTGATATGAGGAGATGGAGTGAGTATTTCGAAGGTTTGTTGGATGTGTTTGATGATAGAGTGGCAGATATAGGGTATTTTGGTCGTGGTTGTGTGCAAAGTGAGAGGGTTTGGGAAAATGATTTGGTAAATAGAGAAGAGGTAGCAAAAGCTTTGCGGAAGATGAAAGTCTGCAAGGCAGCGTGTTTGGATGGTATTGCAGTGGAATTTATTAAAAAAAGGCGGTGAATGTATTGTTGACTGGTTGGTAAGGTTATTTAATGTATGTGTGATTCATGGTGAGGTGCCTGAGGATTGGCGGAATGCTTGCATAGTGCCATTGTACAAAGGCAAAGGGGATAAAAGTGAGTGCTCAAATTACAGAGGTATAAGTTTTTTGAGTATTCCTGGGAAATTATATTGGAGGGTATTGATTGACAGGGTGAAGGCATGTACAGTGCATCAGAATAAGGAAGAACAGTAGAGGATGTGTGGATCAGGTGTTTGCTTTGAAGAACGTATGTAAGAAATAATTAGAAAAGCAAATGGATTTGTATGTAGCATTTATGGATCTGGAGAAGCCATATGATAGAGTTGACAGAGATGCTCTGTGGAAGGTATTAAGAATATATGGTGTGGGAGGCAAGCTCTTAGAAACAGTGAAAAGTTTTTATCGAGGATATAAGGCATATGTACGTGTAGATAGAGAAGAAAGTGACTGGTTCTCAGCGAATGTAGGTTTGCGGCAGGGGTGTGTGATGTCTCCATGGTTGTTTAATTTGTTTATGGATGGGGTTGTTAGGGAGGTGAATGCTAGAGTTTTGGAAAGAAGGGCAAGTATGCAGTCTGTTGTGGATGAGAGATGTTGGGAAGTGAGTCAGTTGTTGTTCGCTGATGATACAGCGCTGTTGGCTGATTCATGTAAGAAACTGTAGAAGCTGGTGACTGAGTTTGGTAAAGTGTGAGAAAGAAGAAAGTTGAGAGTAAATGTGAATAAGAGCTAGGTTATTAGGTACAATAGGGTTGAGGGTCAAGTCAATTGGGAGGTAAGTTTTGAATGGAGAAAAACTGGAGGAAGTAAAGATATCTGGGAATGGATCTGACAGCGGATGGAACTATGGAAGCGGAAGTGAATCATAGGGTGGGGGAGGGGGCGAAAATTCTGGGAGCCTTGAAGAATGTTTGGAAGTCGAGAACATTATCTCGGAAAGCAATAATGGCTATGTTTGAAGGAATAGTGGTTCCAACAATGTTGTATGGTTGCGAGGCTTGGGCTATGGGTAGAGTTGTGTGCAGGAGGGTGGATGTGCTGGAAATGAGATGTTTGAGGACATTATGTGGTGTGAGGTGGTTTGATCGAGTAAGTAATGAAAGGGTAAGAAAGGTGTGTCGTGGTAAAAATTGTGTGGTTGAGAGAGCAGAAGTGCGTGTTTTGAAATGGTTTGGTCACATGGAAAGAATGAGTGATGACAGATTGACAAAGAGGGTACATGTGTCAGAGGTGGAGGGAAAGAGTAGGTGTGGGAGACCAAATTGGAGGTGGAAAGATGGAGTGAAAAAGATTTTGAGTGATCGGGGCCTGAACATGCAGGAGGGTAAAAGGCGTGCAAGGAATAGATGGAATTGGAACGATTTTCGTATACCGGGGTTAACGTGCTGTCAATGGATTGAACCAAGGCATGTGAAGCGTCTGTGGTAAACCATGGAAATTTCTTTGGTTCCTGGATGTGGAATGGGAGCTGTGGTTTCGGTGCATTATACATGACAGCTAAAGAATGAGTGTGAATGAATGTGTCCTTTGTTGTCTTTTCCTAGCGCTACCTCGCACACATGCAGGGGGAGGGGGGGGCTGTTATTTCATGTGTGGCGGGGTAGCGATGGGAATGAATAAAGGCAGACAGTATGAATTATGTACTTGTGCATACATGTATATGTCTGTGTGAATGTATATATGTATACGTTGAGATGTATAGGCATGCATACTTGCGTGTGTGGACGTGTATGTATATACATGTGTATGTGGGTGGTTTGGGCCATTCTTTCGTTTGTTTCCTTGCGCTACCTCGCTAACGCGGGAGACAGCGACAGAGTGAAATAAAAAAGAAAATATATTTCTATGAGTCCATGGGGAAAATGAAACACCATAAGTTCCCAAGTGCACTTTTGTGTAATAATCACATCATCATGGGAGACACAAGAAAGAAATATAAGTCAGTTGACATACAACGAAGAGACGTAGCTAGGATGCCTTATGGTAAACATGCTATTTGGACAATCGCAAGTTTACCATATGGCGTCCTGGCTACGTCTCTTCGTTGCATATCACCTGACTGTTATATGTATATCTATCTACGTTTCTTAAGTCTGACATAAAGATCCTTACCAGTCTACCCAACATAAAACTTATCACAATTTTTGCATGGTCCTCTATAGATGTATCCTGCAGAACTCTATGATGAGCTCCTGATTAAGATATTTTCATAAAATTATTCCTGCTGAGGGAAACATTTACATTAATGGATTTAAGCATCTTGGAAAGTAAGTGAAGTTATTATCAAAAGGGAGAACTGAAAGGTTCTTGGTGCCAAGGGAAGGTTTGGGTTCAAATATATAGAATTATTTTTTGGCAACTTAAGGGTTTTATCAATAAAAGATCTATGATACTTTGTCTTGGACATAATAGAATAAGAAACATGGACTGTTGTGTTGAGCTCATGAATAATGCATACATGAGAATACATTGGTAGGTTTCTCTGTATGCCAAATGTAAACTTGTATCCATCCCTATGTATCATGCAATCTAAAAATGACAACAAGCCAATATTTTCTATGTCTACAGTGAAATGATGGAAGAAAAGTTTGTAGATTTTCATTCTTTGGCGAAATACATTTCCCTCTCATCCTTTCTTTACTTACTCGATCAAACCACCTCACACCACATACTGTCCGCAAACATCTTATCTCCGCCACATCCACCCTTCTCCGTACAACCCTTTAGTAACCCATGCCTCGCAGCCACATGAAATTGTTTGAAGTACCATTCCTTCAAACATACCCATTTGTGCTCTTCAAAAAGACGTTCTGTCCTTCCATACATTCGTCATCGTTCCCAGAACCTTCCACCCCTTCCCCACCCTGTGACTCACTTCAGTTTCCATGTTTCCACTCGCTGGTGAGTCCACTACCAGATATCTAAAACACTTCCCTTCCCCAAATTTTTCTCCACCAAACTTCCATGCCAATGAAATTGACCCTCCATACGGAACCTAATAACCTTGCTCTTATTCACATTCATCCTCAGTATTCACATACTTTTCCAACTTAGTCACCAACCTCCGCAGTTTCTCACTCGATTCAGCCATCAGTGTTGCATCACCGACGAACTACAACTGACTCGCTTCTCAAGTCCTCTCGTCCCAACAGACAACATACTCGCCCCTCTCTCTAAAACTCTTGCATTTGCCTCCCTAACCACCCCATCCATAAACAAATTAAACAATCACGGGGATATCACACACCCTCTGCCGCAGACCGACCTTCACTGGAAATAAAACTTCCCCTCTTCTTTGGTAAAATCTTTTCACTGCTTCTAGCTGCTTGCCTTCTACAAGATACACTCTTAGGACCTACCACAAAGCATCTCTATCAACTCTATTATATGCCATCTCGAGATCAATAAATGCTACATACTAATTCATCTGGTTTTCCGAGTATTTCTCACATACATTCTTCAAAGCAAACACTTGATCCACTCATCCACTACCACTTCTGAAACCACACTGCTCTTCCCCAATCTGATGCTCTGTACATGCCTTCACCCTCTCAATCAATACCTTCTCATACAATTTCCCAGGGAATATTCAACAAACTTATGCCTCTGTAGTTTGAACAATCACCTACTGATAGAGAAAACGGGGAAGCTGATCCATCAGCAGCCATAGAGATTTTTCCCCCTGAAGGAAAGCTAGATATCAAGGAGCATTGTAAGGAGGGAAGCCAAAAGAGTGGAACGTAAAGATGAGACCCCGATGCTATACCTTCTGAAAATCTTTGATTACGTTAAGGACAACCACACAAGACTCTCCGAAATATTTCAGTGATGATAACCAGATGTTTGTAAGATAGGGAAGAATATTACCGGTGGATCAAGAAGACTGTGAGATTCAAAGTGTTTAAGAATATTGGTGTTAAGGAGGGATTCAAAACCTTTGGCGATGGTAGATGTAAAAACAACATACCGAAAGATAGACAGGTCAGAACCGTCACCTTTCCGACGGCTGGGATGAACACATATTATGAAAAAGTAGTTATGATGAAATATATTAAAAAAGTAGTTATGATGAAATATATTAAAAAATAGAATATATGTCTTAAGATCAATTTATTTGTGTCTCAAATTTGTACAAAGGTATAATTAGTATAATAAGTACATGTTCTCAACAGAGAACTGATAGTGATGAAGACTTACACAATAATATCATATAACGACAGTTATTTTGAGGTGACAGTATACTGCTGAATTATGTATATAGGTAGAGAATATACCTACTTTCTCTCGCATAGATGGCATCACCGATAGATATTATACTAAAATTCTGTAGCGTTTGAAATGTCGATCAACGATGAATACGATGTTACAATCAGTATCTCATTTTCACAAAATTCATTACAGTACGCATTTGAACCACAGCATAACATCCTTTAGTAAGAAAACTCATAATACATTCATAAACTAATTATTCTACTGTTAGTAACTCGGTAGAGTTTTACCAAGCAAATTTTGATTCACGAAGAGCTCAAGATTTCTTGGTGTAATACATATATAACCTTAACCATATTCTCTCAATATTGTGGAGGGCATCTTTTCCATTCTATATCTTTCTTTTATTATTGATTTTCATGTAGCCTTCTCTCTTACTGACATGACAAAACATCGCATGATCTGAGAGATTCACAAGAAACATTCAGGATCGTCATATTCTATATTGGTTTTAAGCCTCAATAAGGTAGACGTCAGGCGAAGCTTAAATGTAAAAGCTTAAAGCATTAGATTCAAAGTTTCTTTCTGATACTAAGATTTAAGTCGTGAGCTAAAGTGTTATGAACAACAGAAGCAACAACAGATCTGTTGCTCTTTAAATTAGTTTATATAAAAGACACGTATCCATCTTTAGTTATTTATCCATCTTTAGATATGTATCCACCCTCAGATATGTATCCATCCTTAGATATGTAACCGTCCTTAGATATGTATCCATTATTAGATATGTATCCATCCTTACATATATACCCGTCCATAGATATGTATCCATCCTTACATAAGTATTCATCCTTAGAAATGTATCCATCCTTGCATATGCATCAATCTTTACATATGTATCCATCCTTAGATATGTATCCGTTCTTATAATGTATCTCTCCCTCGATATGTATCCATCCTTA
>NC_092269.1:21571221-21573721 GCF_036320965.1 Panulirus ornatus
TTGGATGGTATTGCAGTGGAATTTATTAAAAAAGGGGGTGACTGTATTGTTGACTGGTTGGTAAGGTTATTTAATGTATGTATGACTCATGGTGAGGTGCCTGAGGATTGGCGGAATGCGTGCATAGTGCCATTGTACAAAGGCAAAGGGGATAAGAGTGAGTGCTCAAATTACAGAGGTATAAGTTTGTTGAGTATTCCTGGTAAATTATATGGGAGGGTATTGATTGAGAGGGTGAAGGCATGTACAGAGCATCAGATTGGGGAAGAGCAGTGTGGTTTCAGAAGTGGTAGAGGATGTGTGGATCAGGTGTTTGCTTTGAAGAATGTATGTGAGAAATACTTAGAAAAGCAAATGGATTTGTATGTAGCATTTATGGATCTGGAGAAGGCATATGATAGAGTTGATAGAGATGCTCTGTGGAAGGTATTAAGAATATATGGTGTGGGAGGCAAGTTGTTAGAAGCAGTGAAAAGTTTTTATCGAGGATGTAAGGCATGTGTACGTGTAGGAAGAGAGGAAAGTGATTGGTTCTCAGTGAATGTAGGTTTGCGGCAGGGGTGTGTGATGTCTCCATGGTTGTTTAATTCGTTTATGGATGGGGTTGTTAGGGAGGTGAATGCAAGAGCTTTGGAAAGAGGGGCAAGTATGAAGTCTGTTGTGGATGAGAGAGCTTGGGAAGTGAGTCAGTTGTTGTTCGCTGATGATACAGCGCTGGTGGCTGATTCATGTGAGAAACTGCAGAAGCTGGTGACTGAGTTTGGTAAAGTGTGTGAAAGAAGAAAGTTAAGAGTAAATGTGAATAAGAGCAAGGTTATTAGGTACAGTAGGGTTGAGGGTCAAGTCAATTGGAGGTGAGTTTGAATGGAGAAAAACTGGAGGAAGTGAAGTGTTTTAGATATCTGGGAGTGGATCTGGCAGCGGATGGAACCATGGAAGCGGAAGTGGATCATAGGGTGGGGGAGGGGGCGAAAATCCTGGGAGCCTTGAAGAATGTGTGGAAGACGAGAACATTATCTCGGAAAGCAAACATGGGTATGTTTGAAGGAATAGTGGTTCCAACAATGTTGTATGGTTGCGAGGCGTGGGCTATGGATAGAGTTGTGCGCAAGAGGGTGGATGTGCTGGAAATGAGATGTTTGAGGACAATGTGTGGTGTGAGGTGGTTTGATCGAGTAAGTAACGTAAGGGTAAGAGAGATGTGTGGAAATAAAAAGAGCGTGGTTGAGAGAGCAGAAGAGGATGTTTTGAAATGGTTTGGGCACATGGAGAGAATGAGTGAGGAAAGATTGACCAAGAGAATATATGTGTCGGAGGCGGAGGGAACGAGGAGAAGTGGGAGAGTAAATTGGAGGTGGAAAGATGGAGTGAAAAAGATTTTGTGTGATCGGGGCCTGAACATGCAGGAGTGTGAAAGGAGGGCAAGGAATAGAGTGAATTGGATCGATGTGGTATACCGGGGTTGACGTGCTGTCATTGGATTGAATCAGGGCATGTGAAGCGTCTGGGGTAAGCCATGGAAAGCTGTGTAGGTATGTATATTTGCGTGTGTGGACGTGTATGTATATACATGTGTATGGGGGTGGATTGGGCCATTTCGTTCGTCTGTTTCCTTGCGCTACCTCGCAAACGCGGGAGACAGCGACAAATCTAAAAAAGAAAAAAAATATATATACACACGCAAATATACATACCTATACATCTCAATGTATACATATATAAACACACACAGACATATACATATATACACATGTACATAATTCATACTATCTGCCGTTTTCATTCCCATCGCCACCTCGCCACACATGGAATAACAGCCCCCTCCCCCTCATGTGTGTGAGGTCGCACTAGGAAAAGACAACAAAGGCCACATTCGTTCACACTCAGTCTCTAGCTGTCATGTAATAATGCTCCGAAACCACAGCTCCCTTTCCACATCCAGGCCCCACAGAACTTTCCATGGTTTATCCCAGACGCTTCACATGCCCTAGTTCAATCCATTGACAGCACGTCGACCCCGGTGTACCACATCGTTCCAATTCACTCTATTCCTTGCACGCCTTTCACCTTCCTGCATGTTCAGGCCCCGCTCACTGAAAATCTTTTTCACTCCATCTTTCCACCTCAAATTTGGTCTGTTGTGGATGAGAGAGCTTGGGAAGTTGTTGTTCGCTGATGATACAGCGCTGGTAGCTGATTCATGTGAGAAACTTCAAAAGCTGTTGACTGAGCTTAGTAAAGTATGTGAAAAAAGAAAGTTGAGAGTAAATGTGAATAAGAGCAAGGTTATTAGGTACAGTAGTGTTGAGGGTCAAGTCAATTGGGAGGTAAGTTTGAATGGAGAAACATTGGAGGAAGTGAAGTGTTTTAGATATCTGGTAGTGGATTTGGCAGTGGATGGAACCATGGAAGCGGAAGTGAATCCTAGGGAGGGGGAGGGGGCAAAAATTCTGTGAGCCTTGAAGAATGTGTGGAAGCCGAGAACATTATCTCGGAAAGC
>NC_092269.1:21578721-21603721 GCF_036320965.1 Panulirus ornatus
AACGAGGAGAAGTGGGAGAGCAAATTGGAGGTGGAAAGATGGAGTGAAAAAGATTTTGTGTGATCGGGGCTGAACATGCAGGACGGTGAAAAGAGGGCAAGGAATAGAGTGAATTGGAGCGATGTGGTATACCGGGGATGACGTGCTGTCAGTGGATTGAATGAAGGCATGTGAAGCGTCTGGGGTAAACCATGGAAAGCTATGTAGGTATGTATATTTGCGTGTGTGGACGTATGTATATACATGTGTATGGGGGTGGGTTGGGCCATTTCTTTCGTCTGTTTCCTTGCGCTACCTCGCAAACGCGGGAGACAGCGACAAAGCAAAAAAAAAAAAAAAGAAATATATGTATATATATATATATATATATATATATATATATATATATATATATATATATATATATATATATATATATATATATATATATATATATATATATATGTATATATATATATATATATATATATATTTTTTTTTTTTTTTTTTTTTTTTATACTTTGTCGCTGTCTCCCGCGTTTGCGAGGTAGCGCAAGGAAACAGACGAAAGAAATGGCCCCCCCCCCCATACACATGTACATACACACGTCCACACACGCAAATATACATACCTACACAGCTTTCCATGGTTTACCCCAGACGCTTCACATGCCTTGATTCAATCCACTGACAGCACGTCAATACCTGTATACCACATCGCTCCAATTCACTCTATTCCTTGCCCTCCTTTCACCCTCCTGCATGTTCAGGCCCCGATCACACAAAATCTTTTTCACTCCATCTTTCCACCTCCAATTTGGTCTCCCTCTTCTCCTCGTTCCCTCCACCTCCGACACATATATCCTCTTGGTCAATCTTTCCTCACTCATTCTCTCCATGTGCCCAAACCATTTCAAAACACCCTCTTCTGCTCTCTCAACCACGCTCTTTTTATTTCCACACATCTCTCTTACCCTTACGTTACTTACTCGATCAAACCACCTCACACCACACATTTTCCTCAAACATCTCATTTCCAGCACGTCCATCCTCCTGCGCACAACTCTATCCATAGCCCACGCCTCGCAACCATACAACATTGTTGGAACCACTATTCCTTCAAACATACCCATTTTTGCTTTCCGAGATAATGTTCTCGACTTCCACACATTTTTCAAGGCTCCCAAAATTTTCGCCCCCTCCCCCACCCTATGATCCACTTCCGCTTCCATGGTTCCATCCGCTGACAGATCCACTCCCAGATATCTAAAACACTTCACTTCCTCCAGTTTTTCTCCATTCAAACTCACCTCCCAATTGACTTGACCCTCAACCCTACTGTACCTAATAACCTTGCTCTTATTCACATTTACTCTTAACTTTCTTCTTCCACACACTTTACCAAACTCAGTCACCAGCTTCTGCAGTTTCTCACATGAATCAGCCACCAGCGCTGTATCATCAGCGAACAACAACTGACTCACTTCCCAAGCTCTCTCATCCCCAACAGACTTCATACTTGCCCCTCTTTCCAAAACTCTTGCATTCACCTCCCTAACAACCCCATCCATAAACAAATTAAACAACCATGGAGACATCACACACCCCTGCCGCAAACCTACATTCACTGAGAACCAATCACTTTCCTCTCTTCCTACACGTACACATGCCTTACATCCTCGATAAAAACTTTTCACTGCTTCTAACAACTTTCCTCCCACACCATATATTCTTAATACCTTCCACAGACCATCTCTATCAACTGTATCATATGCCTTCTCCAGATCCATAAATGCTACATACAAATCCATTTGCTTTTCTAAGTATTTCTCACATACATTCTTCAAAGCAAACACCTGATCCACACATCCTCTACCACTTCTGAAACCACACTGCTCTTCCCCAATCTGATGCTCTGTACATGCCTTCACCCTCTCAATCAATACCCTCCCATATAATTTACCAGGAATACTCAACAAACTTATACCTCTGTAATTTGAGCACTCACTCTTATCCCCTTTGCCTTTGTACAATGGCACTATGCACGCATTCCGCCAATCCTCAGGCACCTCACCATGAGTCATACATACATTAAATAACCTTACCAACCAGTCAACAATACAGTCACCCCCTTTTTTAATAAATTCCACTGCAATACCATCCAAACCTGCTGCCTTGCCGGCTTTCATCTTCCGCAAAGCTTTTACTACCTCTTCTCTGTTTACCAAATCATTTTCCCTAACCCTCTCACTTTGCACACCACCTCGACCAAAACACCCTATATCTGCCACTCTGTCATATATATATATATATATATATATATATATATATATATATATATATATATATATATATATATATATATATATATATATATATATATATATATATATATATATATATACATATATATTCCTCCCCTTATTTAATAAATTCCACTGCAATACCATCCAAACCTGCTACCTTGCCGGCTTTCATCTTCCGCAAAGCTTCTACTACCTCTTCTCTGTTTACCAAATCATTTTCCCAAACCCTCTCACTTTGCACACCACCTCGACCAAAACACCCTATATCTGCCACTCTATCATCAAACACATTCAACAAACCTTCAAAATACTCACTCCATCTCCTTCTCACATCACCACTACTTGTTATCACCTCACCATTTGCGCCCTTCATTGAAGTTCCCATTTGCTCCCTTGTCTTACGCACTTTATTTACCTCCTTCCAGAACATCTTTTTATTCTCCCTAAAATTTGATGATACTCTCTAACCCCAACTCTCATTTGCCCTCTTTTTCACCTCTTGCACCTTTCTCTTGACCTCCTGTCTCTTTCTTTTATACATCTCCACTCAATTGCATTTTTTCCCTGCAAAAATCATCCAAATGCCTCTTTCTTCTCTTTCACTAATAATCTTACTTCTTCATCCCACCACTCACTACCCTTTCTAATCAACCCACCTCCCACTCTTCTCATGACACAATCATCTTTTGCGCAATCCATCACTGATTCCCTAAATACATCCCATTCCTCCCCCACTCCCCTTACTTCCATTGTTCTCACCTTTTTCCATTCTGTACTCAGTCTCTCCTAGTACTTCCTCACACAAGTCTTCTTCCCAAGCTCACTTACTCTCACCACCCTCTTCACCCCAACATTCACTCTTCTTTTCTGAAAACCCATACAAATCTTCACCTTAGCCTCCACAAGATAATGATCAGACATCCCTCCAGTTTCACCTCTCAGCACATTAACATCCAAAAGTCTCTCATTCGCGCGCCTGTCAATTAACACGTAATACAATAACGCTCTCTGGCCATCTCTCCTACTTACATACGTATACTTATGTATATCTCGCTTTTTAAACCAGGTATTCCCAATCACCAGTCCTTTTTCAGCACATAAATCTACAAGCTCTTCACCATTTCCATTTACAACACTGAACACCTCATGTATACCAATTATTCCTTCAACTACCACATTACTCACCTTTGCATTCAAATCACCCATCACTATAACTCAGTCACTTGCATCAAAAGCACTAACACACTCATTCAGCTGCTCCCAAAACACTTGCCTCTCATGATCTTTCTTCTCATGCCCAGGTGCATATGCACCAATAATCACCCATCTCTCTCCATCAACTTTCAGTTTTACCCATATTAATCGAGAATTTACTTTCTTACATTCTATCACATACTCCTACAACTCCTGTTTCAGGACTAGTGCTACTCCTTCCCTTGCTCTTGTCCTCTCACTAACCCCTGACTTTACTCCCAAGACATTCCCAAACCACTCTTCCCCTTTACCCTTGAGCTTCGTTTCACTCAGAGCCAAAACATCCTGGTTCCTTTCATCAAACATACTACCTATCTCTCCTTTTTTCACATCTCGGTTACATCCACACACATTTAGACACCCCAATCTGAGCCTTCGAGGAGGATGAGCACTCCCCGCGTGACTCCTTCTTCTGTTTCCCATTTTAGAAAGCTAAAAATACAAGGAGGGGAGGATTTCTGGCCCCCCGCTCCCGTGTGTGTATATATATGTATACGTTGAGATGTATAGGTATGTATATTTGCGTGTGTGGATGTATATGTATATACATGTGTATGTGGGTGGGTTGGGCCATTCTTTCGTCTGTTTCCTTGCGCTACCTCGCTAACGCGGGAGACAGCGACAAAGCAAAATAAATAGATTAGATAGATGTATATATATATATATATATATATATATATATATATATATATATATATATATATATATGTCCATCCTTACATATGTATCCGTCCTTACATATGCATCCATCCATAGATTGTAATTTATCATCCAACAATTCCGCTGGCTAGTGTAGCTTACAGAAACCGCTTCGGCTCGTATTTATTAACCACTGAAATTCTAAATTCCATTACATATGATATTAGAACAATAAGGAGAAATGGAGCATCGCAATGTAATATTAGGTTATACTGGATTATTAATGCAAATGTCATTAGATATCTTTAGCCCTCATTCTTACTCCGTTGTGGGGTGACTGAATATATGGAAACGCAGTCCATCTGTTATCTACAATCACAGGAGCTGAACAGTGATCCGCCTGGGAATTCCAGTAAAATTGAAGACTTCCTGAACCATAATGCATTAATCCTCGTGGTTCTGACTGTGAAGCTGGAGCAGCTGAAGAAATACCTTCCCATGATGTCAAGCGCGGAACCATACATTGCTGCTTTCCGTGTACACTGCCCTCTTCCTGCCACCTCCGGATCCACCTGTACACAGTGGTGACACTAGCCCCGGTCTCCAGGGATATTTCACGAGCTGACATGCCACCCAGCCACATCCACACGATCCTCGCCCGATCAAACACGATCGCCGTATGCTTGAGCATCCGCCTTTTCATGGCATATCTTCTGGCAAATAAGAATATAATATATATATATATATATATATATATATATATATATATATATATATATATATATATATATATATATATATATATATTGTTTATTATTATTTTTTTATTATACTTTGTCGCTGTCTCCCGCGTTTGCGAGGTAGCGCAAGGAAACAGACGAAAGAAATGGCCCAACAGACCCCCATACACATGTATATACATACGTCCACACACGCAAATATACATACCTACACAGCTTTCCATGGTTTACCCCAGACGCTTCACATGCCTTCATTCAATCCACTGACAGCACGTCAACCACGGTATACCACATCGCTCCAATTCACTCTATTCCTTGCCCTCCTTTCACCCTCCTGCATGCTCATGCCCCGATCACACAAAATCTTTTTCACTCCACCTTTCCACCTCCAATTTGGTCTCCCTCTTCTACTCGTTCCCTCCACCTCCGACACATATATTCTCTTGGTCAATCTTTCCTCACTCATTCTCTCCATGTGCCCGAACCATTTCAAAACACCCTCTTCTGATCTCTCAACCACGCTCTTTTTATTTCAACACATCTCTCTTACCCTTACGTTACTTACTCGATCAAACCACCTAACACCACACATTGTCATCAAACATCTCATTTCCAGCACATCCATCCTCCTGCGCACAACTCTATCCATAGCCCACGCCTCGCAACCATACAACATTGTTGGAACCACTATTCCTTCAAACATACCCATTTTTGCTCTACGAGATAATGTTCTCGACTTCCACACATTCTTCAAGGCTCCCAGGATTTTCGCCCCCTCCCCCACCCTATGATCCACTTCCGCTTCCATGGTTCCATCCGATGCCAGATCCACTCCCAGATATCTAAAACACTTCACTTCCTCCAGTTTTTCTCCATTCAAACTCACCTCCAAATTGACTTGACCCTCAACCCTACTGTACCTAATAACCTTGCTCTTATTCACATTTACTCTTAACTTTCTTCTTTCACACACTTTACCAAACTCAGTCACCAGCTTCTGCAGTTTCTCACAAGAATCAGCCACCAGCGCTGTATCATCAGCGAACAACAACTGACACACTTCCCAAGCTCTTTCATCCCCAACAGACTTCATACTTGCCCCTCTTTCCAAAACTCTTGCATTCACCTCCCTAACAACCCCATTCATAAACAAATTAAACAACCATGGAGACATCACACACCCCTGCCGCAAACCTACATTCACTGAGAACCAATCACTTTCCTCTCTTCCTACACGAACACATGCCTTACATCCTCGATAAAAACTTTTCACTGCTTCTAACAACTTGCCTCCCACACCATACATTCTTAATACCTTCCACAGAGCATCTCTATCAACTCTATCATATGCCTTCTCCAGATCCATAAATGCTACATACAAATCCATTTGCTTTTCTAAGTATTTCTCACATACATTCTTCAAAGCAAACACCTGATCCACACATCCTCTACCACTTCTGAAACCACACTGCTCTTCCCCAATCTGATGCTCTGTACATGCCTTCACCCTCTCAATCAATATCCTCCCATATAATTTACCAGGAATACTCAAAAAAGTTATACCTCTGTAATTTGAGCACTCACTCTTATCCCCTTTGCCTTTGTACAATGCCACTATGCACGCATTCCGCCAATCCTCAGGCACCTCACCATGAGTCATACATACATTAAATAACCTTACCAACCAGTCAACAATACAGTCACCCCCTTTTTTAATAAATTCCACTGCAATACCATCCAAACCTGCTGCCTTGCCGGCTTTCATCTTCCGCAAAGCTTTTACAACCTCTTCTCTGTTTACCAAATCATTTTCCCTAACCCTCTCACTTTGCACACCACCTCGACCAAAACACCTTATATCTGCCACTCTATCATCAAACACATTCAACAAACCTTCAAAATACTCACTCCATCTCCTTCTCACATCACCACTTCTTGTTATCACCTCCCCATTTGCGCCCTTCACTGAAGTTCCCTTTTGCTCCCTTGTCTTACGCACTTTATTTACCTCCTTCCAGAACATCTTTTTATTCTCCCTAAAATTTAATGATACTCTCTCACCCCAACTCTCATTTGCCCTTTTTTCACCTCTTGCACCTTTCTCTTGACCTCCTGTCACTTTCTTTTATACATCTCCCAATCAATATCATTTTTTCCCTGCAAAAATCGTCCAAATGCCTCTCTCTTCTCTTTCACTAATACTCTTACTTCTTCATCCCACCACTCACTACCCTTTCTAATCAACCCACCTCCCACTCTTCTCATGCCACAAGCATCTTTTGCGCAATCAATCACTGATTCCCTAAATACATCCCATTCCTCCCCCACTCCCCTTACTTCCATTGTTCTCACCTTTTTACATTCTGTACTCAGTCTCTCCTGGTACTTCCTCACGCAAGTCTCCTTCCCAAGCTCACTTACTCTCACCACCCTATTCAACCCAACATTCACTCTTCTTTTCTGAAAACCCATACAAATCTTCACCTTAGCCTCCACAAGATAATGATCAGACATCCCTCCAGTTGCACCTCTCAGCACATTAACATCCAAAAGTCTCTCTTTCGGGCGCCTGTCAATTAACTCGTATGTATATATATATATATATATATATATATATATATATATATATATAAATATATATATATATATATATATATATATATATATATATATATATATATATATATATATATATATATATATATATATATATATATATATATATATATATATATATATAACCTTACCAACCAGTCAACAATACAGTCACCCCCTTTTTTAATAAATTCCACTGAAATACCATCCAAACCTGCTGCCTTGCCGGCTTTCATCTTCCGCAAAGCTTTTACTACCTCTTCTCTGCTTACCAACTTATTTTCCCTAACCCTCGCACTTTGCACACCACCTCGACCAAAACACCCTATATCTGCCACTCTGTCATCAAACACATTCAACAAACCTTCAAAATACTCACTCCATCTTCTCACATCACCACTACTTGTTATCACCTCCCCATTTGCGCCCTTCACTGAAGTTCCCATTTGCTCCCTTGTCTTACACACTTTATTTACCTCCTTCCAGAACATCTTTTCATTCTCCCTAAAATTTAATGATACTCTCTCACCCCAACTCTCATTTGCCCTTTTTTTCACCTCTTGCACCTTTCTCTTGACCTCCTGTCTCTTCTTTTATACGTCTCCCACTCAATTTCATTTCTTCCCTGCAAAAATCGTCAGAATACCTCTCTCTTCTCTTTCACTAATACTCTTACTTCTTCATCCCACCACTCACTACCCTTTCGAATCAACCCACCTCACACTCTTCTCATGCCACAAGCATCTTTTGCGCAATCCATCACTGATTCCCTAAATACATCCCATTCCTCCCCCACTCCCCTTATTATTTAATGTATGTATGACTCATTGTGAGGTGCCTGAGGATTGGCGGAATGCGTGCATAGTGCCATTGTACAAAGGCAAAGGGGATAAGAGTGAGTGCTCAAATTACAGAGGTATAAGTTTGTTGAGTATTCCTGGCAAATCATATGGGAGGGTATTGATTGAGAGGGTGACGGCATGTACAGAGCATCACATTGGGGAAGAGCAGTGTGGTTTCAGAAGTGGGAGAGGATGTTTGGATCAGGTGTTTGCTTTGAAGAATGTATGTGAGAAATACTTAGAAAAGCAAATGGATTTGTATGTAGCATTTATGGATCTGGAGAAGGCATATGATAGAGTTGATAGAGATGCTCTGTGAAAGGTATTAAGAATATATGGTGTAGGAGGCAAGTTGTTAGAAGCAGTGAAAAGTTTTTATCGAGGATGTAAGGCATGTGTACGTGTAGGAAGAGAGGAAAGTTATTGGTTCTCAGTGAATGTAGGTTCGCGGCAGGGGTGTGTGATGTCTCCATGGTTGTTTAATTTGTTTCTGGATGGGGTTGTTAGGGAGGTGAATGCAAGAGTTTTGGAAAGAGGGGCAAGTATGAAGTCTGTTGGGGATGAGAGAGCTTGGGAAGTGAGTCAGTTGTTCTTCGCTGATGATACAGCGCTGGTGGCTGATTCATGTGAGAAACTGCAGAAGCTGGTGACTGAGTTTGGTAAAGTGTTTGAAAGAAGAAAGTTAAGAGTAAATGTGAATAAGAGCAAGGTTATTAGGTACAGTAGGGTTGAGGGTCAATTCAATTGGGAGGTGAGTTTGAATGGAGAAAAACTGGAGGAAGTGAAGTGTTTTAGATATCTGGGAGTGGATCTGGCAACGGATGGAACCATGGAAGCGGAAGTGGATCATAGGGTGGGGGAGGGGGCGAAAATTCTGGAAGCCTTGAAGAATGTGTGGAAGTCGAGAACATTATCTCGGAAAGCAAAAATGGGTATGTTTGAAGGAATAGTGGTTCCAACAATGTTGTATGGTTGCGAGGCGTGGACTATGGATAGAGTTGTGCGCAGGAGGATGGATTTGCTGGAAATGAGATGTTTGAGGACAATGTGTGGTGTGAGGTGGTTTGATCGAGTAAGTAACGTAAGGGTAAGAGAGATGTGTGGAAATAAAAAGAGCGTGGTTGAGAGAGCAGAAGAGGGTGTTTTGAAATGGTTTGGTCACATGGAGAGAATGAGTGAGGAAAGATTGACCAAGAGGATATATGTGTCGGAGGTGTAGAGAACGAGTAGAAGAGGGAGACCAAATTGGAGGTGGAAAGATGGAGTGAAAAAGATTTTGTGTGATCGGGGCCTGAACATGCAGGGGGGTGAAAGGAGGGCAAAGAATAGAGTGAATTGGAGCGATGTGTTATACCGGGTTGACGTGCTGGCAGTGGATTGAATCAAGGCATGTGTATGGGGGTGGGTTGGGCCATTTCTTTCGTCTGTTTCCTTGCGCTACCTCGCAAACGCGGGAGACAGCGACAAAGCAAAAAAAAAGAAAAAAAAATATATATATATATATTGTTGACTGGTTGGTAAGGTTATTTAATGTATTTATGACTCATGGTGAGGTGCCTGAGGATTGGCGGAATGCGTGCATAGTGCCATTGTACAAAGGCAAAGGGGATAAGAGTGAGTGCTCAAATTACAGAGGTATAAGTTTGTTGAGTATTCCTGGTAAATTATATGGGAGGGTATTGATTGAGAGGGTGAAGGCATGTACAGAGCATCAGATTGGGGAAGAGCAGTGTGGTTTCAGAAGTGGTAGAGGATGTGTGGATCAGGTGTTTGCTTTGAAGAATGTATGTGAGAAATACTTAGAAAAGCAAATGGATTTGTATGTAGCATTTATGGATCTGGAGAAGGCATATGATAGAGTTGATAGAGATGCTCTCTGGAAGGTATTAAGAATATATGGTGTGGGAGGAAAGTTGTTAGAAGCAGTGAAAAGTTTTTATCGAGGATGTAAGGCATGTGTACGTGTTGGAAGAGAGGAGAGTGATTGGTTCTCAGTGAATGTAGGTTTGCGGCAGGGGTCTGTGATGTCTCCATGGTTGTTTAATTTGTTTATGGATGGAGTTGTTAGGGAGGTAAATGCAAGAGTTTTGGAAAGAGGGGCAAGTATGAAGTCTGTTGGGGATGAGAGAGCTTGGGAAGTGAGTCAGTTGTTGTTCGCTGATGATACAGCGCTGGTGGCTGATTCATGTGAGAAACTGAAGAAGCTGGTGACTGAGTTTGGTAAAGTGTGTGGAAGAAGAAAGTTAAGAGTAAATGTGAATAAGAGCAAGGTTATTAGGTACAGTAGGGTTGAGGGTCAAGTCAATTGGGAGGTGAGTTTGAATGGAGAAAAACTGGAGGAAGTGAAGTGTTTTAGATATCTGGGAGTGGATCTGGCAGCGGATGGAACCATGGAAGCGGAAGTGGATCATAGGGTGGGGGAGGGGGCGAAAATTCTGGGGGCCTTGAAGAATGTGTGGAATTCGAGAACATTATCTCGGAAAGCAAAAATGGGTATGTTTGAAGGAATAGTGGTTCCAACAATGTTGTGTGGTTGCGAGGCATGGGCTATGGATAGAGTTGTGCGCAGAAGGATGGATGTGCTGGAAATGAGATGTTTGAGGACAATGTGTGGTGTGAGGTGGTTTGATCGAGTGAGTAACGTAAGGGTAAGAGAGATGTGTGGAAATAAAAAGAGCGTGGTTGAGAGAGCAGAAGAGGGTGTTTTGAAGTGGTTTGGGCACATGGAGAGAATGAGTGAGGAAAGATTGACCAAGAGAATATATGTGTCGGAGGTGGAGGGAACGAGGAGAAGAGGGAGACCAAATTGGAGGTGGAAAGATGGAGTGAAAAAGATTTTGTGTGATCGGGGCCTGAACATGCAGGAGGGTGAAAGGAGGGCAAGGAATAGAGTGAATTGGAGCGATGTGGTATACCGGGTTGACGTGCTGTCAGTGGATTGAATCAAGGCATGTGAAGCGTCTGGGGTAAAACATGGAAAGCTGTGTAGGTATGTATATTTGCGTGTGTGGACGTATGTATATACGTGTATATATGTGTATGGGGGGGGAGGGTTAGGCCATTTCTTTCGTCTGTTTCCTTGCGCTACCTCGCAAACTCGGGAGACAGCGACAAAGTATGATAAAAAATAAAATAATAATAATATATATATACATATATATATATATATATATATATATATATATATATATATATATATATATATATATATATATATATATATATATATATATATATATATATATATATATATATATATACATATATATATATATATATATATATATATATATATATATATATATATATATATATATATATATATATATATATATATATATATATATATATATATATATATATATATATATATATATATATATATATATATATATATATATATATGTATATATATATATATATATATGTATATATATATATATATATATATATATATATATATATATATATATATATATATATATATATATATATATATATATATATATATATATATATATATATATATATATATATATATATATATATATATATATATATACATATATACATATATATATATATATATATATATATATATATATATATATATATATATATATATATATATATATATATATATATATATATATATATATATATATATATATATATATATATATATATATATATATATATATATATATATATATATATATATATATGTATATATGTATATATATATATATATATATATATATATATATATATATATATATATATATATATATATATATATATATATATATATATGTACAGGCATGTACAGAGCATCAGATTGGGGAAGAGCAGTGCGGTTTCAGAAGTGGTAGAGGATGTGTGGATCAGGTGTTTGCTTTGAAGAATGTATGTGAGAAATACTTAGAAAAGCAAATGGATTTGTATGTAGCATTTATGGATCTGGAGAAGGCATATGATAGAGTTGATAGAGATGCTCTGTGGAAGGTATTAAGAATATATGGTGTGGGAGGCAAGTTGTTAGAAGCAGTGAAAAGTTTTTATCGAGGATGTAAGGCATGTGTACGTGTAGGAAGAGAGGAAAGTGATTGGTTCTCAGTGAATGTAGGTTTGCGGCAGGGGTGTGTGATGTCTCCATGGTTGTTTAATTTGTTTATGGATGGGGTTGTAAGGGAGGTAAATGCAAGAGTCCTGGAAAGAGGGGCAAGTATGAAGTCTGTTGGGGATGAGAGAGCTTGGGAAGTGAGTCAGTTGTTGTTCGCTGATGATACAGCGCTGGTGGCTGATTCATGTGAGAAACTGCAGAAGCTGGTGACTGAGTTTGGTAAAGTGTGTGGAAGAAGAAAGTTGAGAGTAAATGTGAATAAGAGCAAGGTTATTAGGTACAGTAGGGGTGAGGGTCAAGTCAATTGGGAGGTGAGTTTGAATGGAGAAAAACTGGAGGAAGTGAAGTGTTTTAGATATCTGGGAGTGGATCTGTCAGCGGATGGAACCATGGAAGCGGAAGTGGATCATAGGGTGGGGGAGGGGGCGAAAATTTTGGGAGCCTTGAAAAATGTGTGGAAGTCGAGAACATTATCTCGGAAAGCGAAAATGGGTATGTTTGAGGGAATAGTGGTTCCAACAATGTTGTATGGTTGCGAGGCGTGGGCTATGGATAAAGATGTGCGCAGGAGGATGGATGTGCTGGAAATGAGATGTTTGAGGACAATGTGTGGTGTGAGGTGGTTTGATCGAGTAAGTAACGTAAGGGTAAGAGAGATGTGTGGAAATAAAAAGAGCGTGGTTGAGAGAGCAGAAGAGGGTGTTTTGAAATGGTTTGGGCACATGGAGAGAATGAGTGAGGAGAGATTGACCAAGAGGATATATGTGTCGGAGGTGGAGGGAACGAGGAGAAGAGGGAGACCAAATTGGAGGTGGAAAGATGGAGTGAAAAAGATTTTGTGTGATCGGGGCCTGAACATGCAGGAGGGTGAAAGGAGGGCAAGGAATAGAGTGAATTGGAGTCATGTGGTATACAGGGGTTGACGTGCTGTCAGTGGATTGAATCAAGGCATGTGAAGCGTCTGGGGTAAACCATGGAAAGCTGTGTAGGTATGTATATTTGCGTGTGTGGACGTGTGTATGTACATGTGTATGGGGGGGGGGGGTTGGGCCATTTCTTTCGTCTGTTTCCTTGCGCTACCTCGCAAACGCGGGAGACAGCGACAAAGTATAAAAAAAAAAAAAAAAAAAAAAATATATATATATATATATATATATATATATATATATATATATATATACATATATACATATACATATATATATATATATATATATATATATATATATATATATATATATATATATATATATATATATATATATATATATATATATATATATATATATATATATTATCCCTGGGGATAGGGGAGAAAGAATACTTCCCACGTATTCCCTGCGTGTCGTAGAAGGCGACTAAAAGGGAAGGGAGCGGGGGGCTGGAAATCCTCCCCTCTCGTTTTTAATTTTCCAAAAGAAGGAACAGAGAAGGGGGCTAAGTGAGGATATTCCCTCAAAGGCTCAGTCCTCTGTTCTTAACGCTACCTCGCTAACGCGGGAAATGGCGAATCGTGTGAAAAAAAAAAAAAAATATATATATATATATATATATATATATATATATATATATATATATATATATATATATATACATATATACATATATATATATATATATATATATATATATATATATATATATATATATATATATATATATATATGAATATGTATATATATATATATATATATATATATATATATATATATATATATATATATATATATATATATATATATATATATATATATATATATATATATATATATATATATATATATATATATATATATATATTCATATATATATATATATATATATATATATATATATATATATATATATATATATATATATATATATATATATATATATATATATATATATATATATACTATCCCTGGGGATAGGGGAGAAAGAATGCTTCCCACGCATTCCTCACGTGTCGTACAAGGCGACTAAAGGGGACGGGAACGGGGGGCCAGAAACCCTCCCCTCCTTGTATTTTAACTTTCTAAAAGGGTAAACAGAAGAAGGAGTCACGCGAGGAGTGCTCATCATCCTCGAAGGCTCAGATTGGGGTGTTTGAACGTGTGTGGATGTAACCAAGATGAGAAAAAAGGAGAGATAGGTAGTATGTTTGAGGAAAGGAACCTGGATGTTTTGGCTCTGAGTGAAACGAAGCTCAAGGTTAAGGGGAAAAGTGGCTTGGGAATGTCTTGAGAGTAAAGTCATGGGTTGGTGAGAGGACAAGAGCAAGGGAAGGAGGAGCACTACTCCTGAATCAGGAGTTGTGGGAGTATGTGATAGAGTGTAAGAAAGTAAATTCTAGAATGATATGGATAAAACTGAAAGTTGATGGAGAGAGATGGGTGATTATTGGTGCAAATGCACCTGGGCATGAGAAGAAAGATCATGAGAGGCGAGTGTTTTGGGAGTAGCTAAATGAGTGTGTGTATATATATATATATATATATATATATATATATATATATATATATATATATATATATATATATATATATATATATATATATATATATATATATGTACATATATCATTTTATTTCTATTTTGCTTTATCGCTGTCTACGCAAGGAAACAGACGAAAGAAATGGCAGAACCCACTCATATATCTGTACATACATACACGTCCTCACATGCCAAACCCACCCCCATACACATGTATATAAATACCGTCCACACACGCAAATATACATACCTACACAGCTTTCCATGGTTTACCCCAGACGCTTCACATGCCCTGATTCAATCCACTGACAGCACGTCAACCCCGGTATACCACATCGATCCAATTCACTCTATTCCTTGCCCTCCTTTCACCCTCCTGCATGTTCAGGCCCCGATTACACAAAATCCTTTTCACTCCATCTTTCCACCTGCAATTTGGTCTCCCACTTCTCCTCGTTCCCTCCACCTCCGACACATATATCCTCTTGGTCAATCTTTCCTCACTCATTCTCTCCATGTGCCCAAACCATTTTAAAATACCCTCTTCTGCTCTCTAAACCATGCTCTTTTTATTTCCACATATCTATCTTACCCTTACGTTACTTACTCGATCAAACCACCTCACACCACACATTGTCCTCAAACATCTCATTTCCAGCGCATCCATCCTCCTGCGCACAACTCTATCCATAGCCCACGCCTCGCAACCATACAACATTGTTGGAACCACTATTCCTTCAAACATACCCATTTTTGCTTTCCGAGATAATGTTCTCGACTTCCAAACATTCTTCAAGGCTCCCAGGGTTTTCGCCCCCTCCCCCACCCTATGATTCACTTGCGCTTCCATGGTTCTATCCGCTGCCAGATCCACTCCCAGATATCTAAAACTCTCCACTTCCTCCAGTTTTTCTATATTCGAAATTACCTCCCAGTTGACTTGACCCTCAACCCTACTGTACCTAATAACCTTGCTCTTATTCACATTCACTCATAACTTTCTTCTTTCACACACTTTACCAAACTCAGTCACCAGCTTCTGCAGTTTCTCACATGAATCAGCCACCAGCATTGTATCATCAGCGAAGAACAACTGACTCACTTCCCAAGCTCTCTCATCCATAACACACTGCATACTTGCCCCTCTTTCCAAAACTCTTGCATTCACTTCCCTAACAACCCCATCCATAAACAAATTAAACAACCATGGAGAAATCACACACCCCTGCCGCAAACCTACATTCATTGAGAACCAATCACTTTCCTCTCTTCCTACACGTACACAGGCGCTACATCCTGGATTAAAACTTTTCACTGCTTCTAACAACTTGCCTCCCACACCATATATTCTTAAAACCTTCCACAGAGCAACTCTATCAACTCTATCATATACCTTCTCCAGATCCATAAATGCTACATACAAATCCATTTGTTTTTCTAAGTTTTTCTCACATGCATTCTTCAAAGCAAACACCTGATCCACACATCCTCTATCACTTCTGAAACCGCAATGCGCATCCCTAATCTGATGCTCTGTACATGCCTTCACCCTCTCAATCAATACCCTAACATATAATTTACCAGGAATACTCAACAAACTTATACCTATGTAATTTGAGTACTCACTCTTATCCCCTTTGCCTTTGTACAATGGCACTATGCACGCATTCCGCCAATCCTCAGGCACCTCACCATGAATCATACATACATTAAATAACCTTACCAACCAGTCAACAATACAATCACCACCTTTTTTAATAAATTCCACTGCATTACCATCCAAACCTGCTGCATTGCCGGCTTTCTTCTTCCGTAAAGCTTTTACTACCTCTTCTCTATTTCCCAAATCATTTTCCCTAACCCTCTCACTTTGCACACCACCTCGACCTAGAACACCCTATGTCTGCCACTCTATCATCAAACACATTCAACAAACCTTCAAAATACTCACTCCATCTCCTTCTCACATCACCACTACTTGTTATTACCTCACCATTAGCCACCTTCACTTAAGTTCCCATTTGCTCCCTTGTCTTACGCACTTTATTTACCTCCTTCCAAAACATCATTTTATTCTCCCTGAAATTTTATGATACTCTCTCACCCCAACTCTCATTTGCCCTCTTTTTCACCTCTTGCACCTTTCTCTTGCCTCTCTCTTCTCTTTCACTAATAATCTTACTTCTTCATCCCACCACTCACTACCTTTTCTAATCATCCCACCTCCCACGCTTCTCATGCCACAATCATCTTTTGCGCAAGCCATCACTGCTTCCCTAAATACATCCCATTCCTCCCCCACTACCCTTACCTCCTTTGTTCTCACCTTTGTCCATTGTGTACTCAGTCTCTCATGGTACTCCCTCACACAAGTCTCCTTCCCAAGCTCACTTACTCTCACCTCTCTCTTCACCCCAACATTCTCTCTTATTTTCTGAAAGCCCCTACAAATCTTCACCTTCGCCTCCGCAAGATAATGATCAGACATCCCTCCAGTTGCATCACTCAGCACATTAACATCCAAGAGTCTCTCTTTCGTGCGTCTATCAATTAACACGTAATCCAATAACGCTCTCTGGCCATCTCTCCTACTTAAATAGGTATACTTATGTATACCTCTCTTTTTAAACCAGGTATTCCCAATCACCAGTCCTTTTTCAGCACATAAATCTACAAGCTCTTCACCATTTCCATTTACAAAACTGAACACTCCATGAATACCAATTATTCCCTCAACTGCCACATTACTCACCTTTGCATTCAAATCACCCATCACTATAACCCGGTCTTGTGCATCAAAACCACTAACACACTCATTCAGCTGCTCCCAAAACACTTGCCTCTCATGATCTTTCTTCTCATGCCCAGGTGCATATGCACCAATAATCACCCATCTCTCTCCATCAACTTTCAGTTTTTCCCATATCAATCTAGAATTTACTTTCTTACACTCAATCACATACTCCTACAACTCCTAATTCAGGAGTAGTGCTACTCCTTCCCTTGCTCTTGTCCTCTCACTAAACCCCGACTTTACTCCCAAGACATTCCCAAACCACTCTTCCCCTTTACCCTTTAGCTTCGTTTCACTCAGAGCCAAAACATCCAGGTTCCTTTCCTCAAACATACTACCTATCTCTCCTTTTTTCTCATCTTAGTTACATCCACACACATTTAGACACCCCAATCTCAGCCTTCGAGGAGGATGAGCACTCCTCGCGTGACTTCTTCTGTTTACCCTTTTAGAAAGTTAAAATACAAGGAGGCGAGGGTTTCTGGCCTCCTCTCCCGTCCCCTTTAGTCTCCTTCTACGACACGTGAGGAATGCGTGGGAAGTATTATTTCTCCCCTATCGCCAGGGATAGGGGATATATATATATATATATATATATATATATATATATATATATATATATATATATATATATATATATATTTTTTTTTTTTTTTTCATACTATCCGCCATTTCCCGCGACAGCGAGGTAGCGTTAAGAACAGAGGACTGGGCCTTTGAGGAAATATCCTCACCTGGCCCTCTTCTCTGTTCCTTCTTTTGGAAAATTAAAAAAAAGAAAAAAAGAAAAGTATATCATACTTTGTCGCTGTCTCCCGCATTAGCGAGGTAGCACAAGGAAACAGATGAAGAAAGGCCAAACCCATCCACATACACATGTATATACATAAACATCCACACACGCACTTATACATACCTAAAAATTTCAAAATATACATATATATATATATATAAATATATATATATATATATATATATATATATATATATATATATATATATATATATATATATATATATGTATATATATATATTATCCCTGGGGTTAGGGGATTAAGAATACTTCCCACGTATTCCCTGCGTGTCGTAGAAGGCGACTGAAAGGGAAGGGAGCGGGGGGCTGGAAATCCTCCCCTCTCTTCTTTTTTTTTAATTTTCCAAAAGAAGGAACAGAGGGGGCCAGGTGAGGATATTCCAAAAAAGGCCCAGTCCTCTGTTCTTTACGCTACCTCGCTAACGCGGGAAATAGCGAATAGTTTAAAAGAAAAGAAAAGAAAAAAATATATATATATATATATATATATATATATATATATATATATATATATATATATATATATTGTGGCAGTTGAGGGAATAATTGGTATACATGGAGTGTTCAGTGTTGTAAATGGAAATGGTGAAGAGCATGTAGATTTATGTGCTGAAAAAGGACTGGTGATTGGGGATACCTGGTTTAAAAAGCGAGATATACATAAGTATACGTATGTAAGTAAGAGGGTTGGCCAGAGAGCGTTATTGGATTACGTGTTAATTGATAGACGCACGAAAGAGAGACTTTTCGATGTTAATGTGCTGAGAGGTGACACTGGAGGAATGTCTGATCATTATCTTGTGGAGGCGAAGGTGAAGATTTGTGGGGGCTTTCAGAAAAGAAGAGGGAATGTTGGGATGAAGAGAGTGTTAAGGGTAAGTGAGCTTGGGAAGGAGACTTGTGTGTGGAAGTACCAGGAGAGACTGAGTACAGAATGGAAAAAGGTGAGAACAAAGGAGGTAAAGGGAGTTGGGGGAGGAATGGAATGTATTTAGGGAATCAGTGATGGCTTGCGTGAAAAATGCTTGTGGCATGAGAAACGTGGGAGGTGGGTTGATTAGAAAAGGGAGTGAGTGATGGGATGAAGAAGTAAGATTATTAGTGAAAGAGACGAGAGAGGCAAGAGAAAGGTGCAAGAGGTGAAAAAGAGGGCAAATGAGAGTTGGGGAGAGAGAGTATCATTAAATTTCAGGGAGAATAAAAAGATGTTTGGAAGGAGGTAAATAAAGTGCGTAAGACAAGGGAGCAAATGGGAACTTCAGTGAACGGCGCTAATGGGGAGGTGATAACAAGTAGTGGTGATGTGAAAGGGAGATGAAGTGAGAATCTTTTAAGGTTTGTTGAATGTGTTTGATCATAGAGTGGCAGATATAGGGTGTTTTGGTCGAGGTGGTGTGCAAAGTGACAGGGTTAGGGAAAATTATTTGGTAAATAGAGAAGAGGAAGTAAAAGCTTTACGGAAGATGAAAGCCGCCAAGGCATCAGGTTTGGATGGTATTGCAGTGGAATATATAAAAAAAGGGGGTGACTGTATTGTTGACTGGTTGGTAAGGTTATTTAATGTATGTATGTTTCATGGTGAGGTGCCTGATGATTGGCAGAATGCTTGCATAGTGCCATTGTACAAAGGCAAAGGGGATAAGAGTGAGTGCTCAAATTACAGAGGTATAAGTTTGTTGAGTATTCCTGGTAAATTATATGGGAGGGTATTGATTAAGAGGGTGAAGGCATGGACAGAGCATCAGATTGGGGAAGAGCAATGTGGTTTCAGAAGTGGTAGAGGATGTGTGGATCAAGTGTTTGCTCTGAAGAATGTATGTGAGAAATATTTAGAAAAACAAATGGATTTGTATGTAGCATTTATGGATCTGGAGAAGGCATATGATAGAGTTGATAGAGATGCTCTGTGTAAGGTTTTAAGAATATATGGTGTAGGAGGCAAGTTGTTAGAAGCAGTGAAAAGTTTTTATCGAGGATGTAAGGCATGTGTACGTGTAGGAAGAGAGGAGAGTGATTGATTCTCAGTGAATGTAGGTTTGCGACAGGGGTGTGTGATGTCTCCATGGTTGTTTAATTTTTTTATGGATGGGGTTGTTAGGGAGGTGAATGCAAGAGTTTTGGAGAGAGTGGTAAGTATGCAGTGTGTTGTGGATGAGAGAGCTTGGGAAGTGAGTCAGTTGTTGTTCGCTGATGATACAATGCTGGTGGCTGATTCATGTAAGAAACTGCAGAAGCTGGTGACTGAGTTTCATAAAGTGTGTGAAAGAAGAAAGTTAAGAGGAAATGTGAATAAGAGCAAGGTTATTTGGTACAGTAGGGTTGAGGGTCAAGTTAATTGGGAGGTAAGTTTGAATGGATAAAACCTGGAGGAAGTAAATTGTTTTAGATATTTGGGAGTGGATCTGGCAGCGAATGGAACCATGGAAGCGGAAGTGAATCATAGGGTAGGGGAGGGGGCGAAAATTATGGGAGCATTGAAGAATGTTTTGAAGTCGAGAACATTATATCGGAAAGCAAAAATGGGTATGTTTGAAGGAATAGTGGTTCCAACAATGTTGTATGGTTGCGAGGCGTGGGCTGTAGATAGAGTTGTGCGCAGGAGGGTGGATTTGCTGGAAATGAGATGTTTGAGGACAATATGTGGTGTGAGGTGGTTTGATCGAGTAAGTAATGAAAGGGTAAGAGAGATGTGTGGAAATAAAAATATTGTGGTTGAGAGAGCAGAAGAGGGTGTTTTGAAATGGTTTGATCACATGGAGAGAATGAATGAGGAAAGATTGACCAAGAGGATATATGTGTCAGAGGTGGAGGGAACGAGGAGAAGTGGGAGACACAATTTTAGGTGGAAAGATGGAGTGAAAAAGATTTTGAGTGATCGGGGCCTGAACATGCAGGAGAGTGAAATGCGTGCAAGAAATAGTGTGAATTGGAACGATGTGGTATACCGGGGTCGACGTGCTGTCAATGGATTGAACCAGGGCATGTGAAGCATCTGGGGTAAACCATGGAAAGTTGTGTGGGGCCTGGATGTGGAATGGGAGCTGCGGTTTCGGTGCATTATTACATGACAGCTAGAGACTGAGTGTGAACGAATGGGGCCTTTGTTGTGTTTTCCTAGCGCTACCTCGCACACATGAGGGGGGAGGGGGATGGTATTCCATGTGTGGCGGGGTGGCGATGGGAAGAAAAAAAGGCAGACAATATGAATCATGTACATGTGTATTTATATATATGTCTGTTTGTGTATATATATGTGTTCATTGAGATGTATAGGTATGTATATTCGCGTGTGTGGACGTGTATGTATATACATGTGTGTGTGGGCGGGTTGGGCCATTCTTTCGTCTGTGTCCTTGCGCTACGTCGCTAACGCGGATGACAGCGACAAAGCAAAATATATGAAATGAAAAAAATAAATAAATATATATATATACATATATATATATATATATATATATATATATATATATATATATATATATATATATATATATATATATATATATATATATATATATATATATATATATATATATATATATATATATATATATATATATATATATACATATATATATATATATATATATATATATACATATATATATATATATATATATGTATATATATATATATATATATATATATATATATATATATATATATATATATATATATATATATATATATTTTTTTTTTTTTTTATACTTTGTCGCTGTCTCCCGCGTTTGCGAGGTAGCGCAAGGAAACAGACGAAAGAAATGGCCCAACCCCCCCCATACACATGTATATACATACGTCCACATACGCAAATATACATACCTACAGAGCTTTCCATGGTTTACCCCAGACGCTTCACTTGCCTTGATTCAATTCACTGACAGCACGTCAACCCCGGTATACCACATCGCTCCAATTCACTCTATTCCTTGCCCTCCTTTCACCCTCCTGCATGTTCATGCCCCGATCACACAAAATCTTTTTCACTCCATCTTTCCACCTCCAATTTCCTCTCCCTCTTCTCCTCGTTCCCTCCACCTCCGACACATATATCCTCTTGGTCAATCTTTCCTCACTCATTCTCTCCATGTGCCCAAACCACTTCAAAACACCCTCTTCTGCTCTCTCAACCACGCTCTTTTTATTTCCACACATCTCTCTTACCCTTACGTTACTCACTCGATCAAACCACCTCACACCACACATTGTCCTCAAGCATCTCATTTCCAGCACATCCATCCTCCTGCGCACAACTCTATCCATAGCCCACGCCTCGCAACCATACAACATTGTTGGAACCACAGTTCCTTCAAACATACCCATTTTTGCTTTCCGAGATAGTGTTCTCGACTTCCACACATTCTTCAAGGCCCCCAGAATTTTCGCCCCCTCCCCCACCCTATGATCCACTTCCGCTTCCATGGTTCCATCCGCTGCCAGATCCACTCCCAGATATCTAAAACACTTCACTTCCTCCAGTTTTTCTCCATTCAAACTCACCTCCCAATTGACTTGACCCTCAACCCTACTGTACCTGATAACCTTGCTCTTATTCACATTTACTCTTAACTTTCTTCTTCCACACACTTTACCAAACTCAGTCACCAGCTTCTGCAGTTTCTCACATGAATCAGCCACCAGCGCTGTATCATCAGCGAACAACAACTGACTCACTTCCCAAGCTCTCTCATCCCCAACAGACTTCATACTTGCCCCTCTTTCCAAGACTCTTGCATTTACCTCCCTAACAACCCCATCCATAAACAAATTAAACAACCATGGAGACATCACACACCCCTGCCGCAAACCTACATTCACTGAGAACCAATCACTTTCCTCTCTTCCTACACGTACACATGCCTTACATCCTCGATAAAAACTTTTCTCTGCTTCTAACAACTTTCCTCCCACACCATATATTCTTAATACCTTCCACAGAGCATCTCTATCAACTCTATCATATGCCTTCTCCAGATCCATAAATGCTACATACAAATCCATTTGCTTTTCTAAGTATTTCTCACATACATTCTTCAAAGCAAACACCTGATCCACACATCCTCTACCACTTCTGAAACCACACTGCTCTTCCCCAATCTGATGCTCTATACATGCCTTCACCCTCTCAATCAATACCCTCCCATATAATTTACCAGGAATACTCAACAAACTTATACCTCTGTAATTTGAGCATTCACTCTTATCCCCTTTGCCTTTGTACAATGGCACTATGCACGCATTCCGCCAATCCTCAGGCACCTCACCATGAGTCATACATACATTAAATAACCTTACCAACCAGTCAACAATACAGTCACCCCCTTTTTTAATACATTCTACTGCAATACCATCCAAACCTGCTGCCTTGCCGGCTTTCATCTTCCGCAAAGCTTTCACTACCTCTTCTCTGTTTACCAAATCATTTTCCCTAACCCTCTCACTTTGCACACCACCTCGACCAAAACACCCTATATCTGCCACTCTATCATCAAACACATTCAACAAACCTTCAAAATACTCACTCCATCTCCTTCTCACATCACCACTACTTGTTATCACCTCCCCATTTGCGCCCTTCACTGAAGTTCCCATTTGCTCCCTTGTCTTACGCACTTTATTTACCTCCTTCCAGAACATCTTTTTATTCTCCCTAAAATTTAATGATACTCTCTCACCCCAACTCTCATTTGCCCTTTTTTTCACCTCTTGCACCTTTCTCTTGACCTCCTGTCTCTTTCTTTTATACATCTCCCACTCAATTGCATTTTTTCCCTGCAAAAATCGTCCAAATGCCTCTCTCTTCTCTTTCACTAATACTCTTACTTCTTCATCCCACCACTCACTACCCTTTCTAATCAACCCACCTCCCACTCTTCTCATGCCACAAGCATCTTTTGCGCAATCCATCACTGATTCCCTAAATACATCCCATTCCTACCCCACTCCCCTTGCTTCCATTGTTCTCAACTTTTTCCATTCTGTACTCAGTCTCTCCTGGTACTTCCTCACACAGGTCTCCTTCTCAAGCTCACTTACTCTCACCACCCTCTTCACCCCAACATTCGCTCTTCTTTTCTGAAAACCCATACAGATCTTCACCTTAGCCTCCACAAGATAATGATCAGACATCCCTCCAGTTGCACCTCTCAGCACATTAACATCCAAAAGTCTCTCTTTCGCACGCCTGTCAATTAACACGTAATCCAATAACGCTCTCTGGCCATCTCTCCTACTTACATAAGTATACTTATGTATATCTCGCTTTTTAAACCAGGTATTCCCAATCATCAGTCCTTTTTCAGCACATAAATCTACAAGCTCTTCACCATTTCCATTTACAACACTGAACACCCCATGTATACCAATTATTCCCTCAACTGCCACATTACTCACCTTTGCATTCAAATCACCCATCACTATAACCCGGTCTCGTGCATCA